>NC_084549.2:40495000-40690000 GCF_033978685.3 Nerophis lumbriciformis | reverse complement strand
ATATATGATGTCATGATAATTTAGATTTGCAATTATGCATATATGTTCTTTAAAAGTTTTATGTTTATTTAAAGACAAATAGTCTTATTTGTTATTAATATTTACTGTAATATTATAAATAACAACATAGAGTTTCTTATATTATCAGAATCAGAATCAGAATTAGCTTAACAGGCAAAGTATGTTAACACACAAAGAATTTAACTTGGTAGACTGTTTTCTTTTTGTTTAATGCAAATTCAGATGTTTCTGCTTATTGTATAAGGTAACTCAGGCTACACTATATTTTGCCCTCCCTAAATGTCGCAATTTACTTAGCAAAATATGTAAACAGTCCTTTGAATTAGATATGGAAAAAATTACTTGGTATTTTCTTATATTCTCCACAATGAAGTCACTGTAAAACTTAAGCACACTAAGGAAGGTACATTATATATACACATATGAAGAGCACATACATGTAAAACATCATGTTAAATTAATAATATAGCTTGGAATAAACTGAAATAGGCAATACAGTTATGCAGGCTGGGCTGAGGGTTGAGCTCTAATGCCGCAAGCTTAATGCTACCTTTCAATGGAATAACTCATAGACAAGCTAACCTAAATTAGCATGGCCGATCACAGGGCACAAATAGACAAACAATTATTCACACTAACAATTATATCTATTGACAATTTACAGTCTCAAATGAACCTAACATGCATATTTTGGATGTAGCTTAAACACATTTAAATAATGGGTTTCACTATGAAAACACTTTGAGTCTCTAGAGAAAAGTGCTATATAAATATAATTCACTTCACTTCAAAAACAGCGATGCCATAACCGGATGTTGTGATGACGTAAACAAGACGCACACATTTGTCTGGAGCGTAGTCAGCATGTTTGCGATGTGGATGTAACTTTATTATATCCCAGATTTACCCTCAGACAGCGATCTAAAAACTGTGCAAATATTAAGAAGACAGTGACGGAGCGAGCAAGAGTCCAACTGGAGTAGCAGCGCGAAGCAAGTGTAACGTCATGTTCGCTGCAGCTCGCTTTTCGTTGGGGACATCGAGGGAAAGAAATAGAGTCTCTAAACACGAGTACATTGTATAATAACAGCACAAAAACCTGCTACATTAGTTATGGTGCTAACCATTTTTAATCTAAAAAAAATCACAAAAAGTCTCTAGATACTTGAAAATGTTTCAACAAAGTACATTGTATAATAAGCAGCAACAATTGAAAATAGAGCAAAACAATACAATATAAAATAAATTCAGTATATGTTAATACTAAATAATAATAACAGATTTGTTTTTAAATCTATGTATATCTTATCACAGCAAATTATGCAAAGTTATCATGGTGACCAGGTCACCACCACGCCCCCACCACCACAGGTATTTTGGCAATTTATCTTTCCGTCTGTCTGTTTTAATGTCTTTCTGTCTGTCTGTCTGTCTGTCTACATCTATCATTTGAACCTGAATATAAATTATATTAAGTTTCTTTCCACAAGAGTCTACTTTCAGAAAAGTTTTACTTTATACCGGTAGTTAAAAACACATTTACACATATATTGTTGTCTATGTATTAGAGATAGTTTGTTCCAATCAGGGTTTAATGCATCCGAATGCGGTACTGATCATCCATGAGTGAAATCGGCCAATAACAGTCATTTTTAAAAATGTAATCATAGTGACTGCAATTGACAACAATGTTCTCGCTATTTGTTTATGTGTGCAAACACACAAACTCTCAGAGCATTTAGTGGACCACATGTGAGCAATATCAGATGTGCACAATGTGGCCAGGTTTGGAACAGGTGGGCTTCTGGCACACATGTCCTAAACCTGGCATCATAACAAGTTTTGGTTATGGTTATGGTTTTAGTTTATTTTGAACATGCATACAGTTACATTATGATACATTACATAATTGAAGTTTCTCATCACGACCGAAAAAGAGTAGGAAGAAGCAGGGCTTATTTAATTATACCCTTTTTAGTATCACAGCAATTATCAATCAATCAATCAATTTAAAAATCATTTATATAGCCCTTAATCGTGGTCAAGTATTTCTCCTCCAGACCTAAACTTAATTGAGCACCAGTGGGTTATCCTCAAGTACAAGGTGGAGTAGTTCACCAGTGCTAGATAACGATGTTGCTCAGAATAAATATTCACGGTTTATGCACAGTTTAAACATGTTCTGAGAGGTGTACTCAAATTAGATACAGATTTAAATTGTATAGTATTGTCCCATGTGAAGATATAATTAAATGGTTGCTGAAATGTGGGAGCTGTATTAAATGTGTTACTGTATTACATTTTATACTGTACATACTAGGGTTGTCCCGATACCAATATTTTGGTACCGGTACTGGCACCAAAATGTATTTCGATACTTTTCAAAATAAACACAATATGTCATTATTAGTAGTGGGGGAAATTATCGATTTTTAGATGCATCGCAATTCGGACATGGACGATTATAGAATCGATTAGTCAATAATCAATTTGTTTATTGTAAATAAAGTAATACAGACAGTTCTTAAATGTGGCTGACTGCAGTGAGCCACCTCACCGAGAGATCATCAGGCACTTATGGTCCAGTTTTGCACACATTTTCATACATTTTTATAAATGTGGGAATTCATTTAACTGTGTCTTATTCCAAATGAATATTTTTTTTAAGTTGCAAGTGATAAGAGCTTATTTAGTGAAACGAAAATAAATGTACAATGGCATCAATATACATAAATTAAAGATGCATCAATAATCGATTTTTAATCGAATCGTAGCTCCTGAATCGTAATCGTAATCGAATCGTGAGATGCCCAAAGATTCCCACCTCTAGTCATTTTTGTCTTTTTAACAGATAATCTTATGACACATTGTGTGAAGTGAAGTGAATTATATTTACCGTATTTTTCGGACTATAAGTCGCGTTTTTTTTCATAGTTTGGCCGGGCTCCAGTGCGACTTATATATGTTTTTTTCTTTCTTTATAATGCATTTTCGGCAGGTGCGACTTATACTCCGGTGCGACTTATACTCCGAAAAATACGGTATGTAGCGTTTTTTTCTCTAGCGACTCAAAGCGCTTTACATCATGAAACCCAATATCTAAGTTACATTTAAACCAGTGTGGGTGGCACTGGGAGCAGGTGGGTAAAGTGTCTTGCCCAAGGACACAACGGCAGTGACTAGGATGGCGGAAGCGGGGATCGAACCTGGAACCCTCAAGTTGCTGGCACGGCCACTCTACCAACCGAGCTATACCGCCCCATTAAAACATATGTTTCTAATTGCAATCAAAGAACAATGTTGGCATTAAATAAGATAGTGAACATGCTAGGCATTGTCTCTTTTAGTAAGTTAACAAATGGGTTACAAAGGCTCCTAATTTGGCTACTAAAGTATGCATTAACATATTGTTCCTTTTTTCATTCTAATATTTTGTCAAAATTATGAGGGACAAGCTATAGAAAATTGATTATTTTTATTTGTGAAAAAAGCATTCAGTTCTAGAAGAAACAAGAACAGAGTGGATGAGGAGGGAAAAGGTGACAGACACCAAAATATTGTCATTCCATATGTATCAGGTCTGTCTGAGAAACTCAGAAGAGTTTTTAACCAACGCAACATCCCAGTACACTTTAAACCAGGCAACACCCTGAGACAGAGAAATATGCAAAGACCGGACACGCCACACCCACAAAAACAATCTGGTGGATGCTATTCAGTTTAATGATACATGCTCTGATTCATTTATTGGTGAAACAAAACAGCATAGAGGGGCTATAACTCTTCAGGCCAAAATGCCGCTGTCTACAACTCCTTTGAAAATAAAAATGTCCAGATTCTGGTAGGTAGGATGGATGTTATGAACGAGGAGTGAGGGAAGCCTTCTACGTCAAGGTTGAAAAACCATCCCTGAACAGAGGAGGGCGTCTGCGACACCACAACACTGTCCTTTCAACCATTCCTAAAAGACTCTGCAATTTAGCCTCCAAAAAATAACAGGGGTTAGAAACATTCTGATCACAGATGCGCCTTTGTGCCATTTGTTTTCAACTGAATGGAATGCTAATGTGGGGGATTTCCAATATTTTGGTCTGGTAGTAGTTGATTTGTATCGTTACAGTCAATGTCTGTGTAGAGCCACCTATTGCATTTGTTTACATTCAGGACCACGGCTTGCTGATCACGGTTAGCTATCGTATCCTCCTATGGTGTGCAGTGAAGCATGTTTAGGTATTCTTCGTCCTGCAAGGATGATATTTGTAGGAAACCCCTTTTCTTTTTTGCATGGAGGCGATGATTAGTGAAGTAACTAAAACACATCCGACTGTTGATATATAGCTAGAGTGGCACTTCAGTGTTTATAGCTTCACCTTTATTGGTAGTTTTTAAGCCAAAATGCATCCATTCTTCATCTTCCTTCTTCACACTGTTTCTGCTTGTAAGTACTTTGCGTGCGTGCGTTTCCTAACATGCGCCTCAGCTCGTTTTACCAGCAATGTCACAACGTATAGTACCGTTTTTGATTCATAAGTACCACAGTACTTTATTAGTACAGGTATACCGTACAACCCTAGTACATACAATACAAATATAGTTGTACCCTGGTCAGCTTATCACCGTCTTTGCCAACAAGTGTCCAATGAAGGTAAAAATGATGTTAAATGTTCAATTATCCATTTAATTAATGTTTTTGTTTATATATTTCACATTGTTTTCTGCATGTAAAACTATATTTATTTTCTCCGCCAGGAGGTTATGTAATCTTTGATGTTTGTCTGTCACTCAGCTAGTTAGTATAGTTAGTTAGCTAGCAAAATAACTGAAAAAGTTATGGCCGATTTTTATGAAACGTTTCAGCATATGTCCAACATGTGATAAGGAATATGATTATTATTTATCTACTGTACTTGCTAATTAACCATTATTATGTGATTACTTTCTGTTGTAACATGGCTCTCTATAAATTGGCAACACTGGTCCCTGCTGCTGCAGCTTCTTATTCTCTGGCAGACTAAGTGTATAAGTGTGTTTAGAAGCAGATTAAAGATTAGTTAATACGGAACCGTTTGGTCCACCCTTTACAGGACAATTCACCCTTATAGACTTTGGTTTTCAGATTAATTTCTGTGTGTGTGTGTGTGGGCGTGCGTACATAATACACATTAAAGTGAAGGACAGGAAAACAGAAGAAAAGAAGCCATGCTATACACTAAGCTAGCTTGAATGTGAAGTATTGAAACAACAAAAAATAAGTGCTTTGTAAACTTCAACAGCAGTCTGACTGAAACCACATTACAGCAGAGTGTAAACAACTAAGAAGAGGAAATTAGCAAGTAGAGAGAATAATATCCACACAGTGGGACAACATTGTTAGCCATAGATATGAATGAGTATATTTGACACACCTCTTGTGTGCTCACTGCTTACGGCAGTACACATTGAAGAGGTGCGCAGTTTCAAGAGCCCAAGGACTCAGCAGCCCGACATCAAAATGGGGATGTTTCGTCAGAAAGTTTCTCCGCGGGGTTATATTCCTTTGAGACTGTGTTTACTTAATTGCAAAGTAAATGCATCAGCTTTCACACTGCACTGTCAATAAATTCATTATTCTAATCTTGCTACTCGATTCCAGCGTGTGCAGCTGGACAGATAGTTACTATCTTGAAGAAAACAAACTTCAGAAGTTTTGTTGCAGATTCCTTCTTTTGAATTATTTACCTTCCTCAGTTTTATTTCTTTACAATAATTATTTTATTTAGGTTTGTAAGACTGAAAATATAAACATAAAGTAAACCTTACAAAAGTATCACGTCCATTGTGTACAAGTGTATCATGTTCGTAAATAGAAATAAAGAAAAACAGACATTGTCTGTGACTCATCGCAACTAAACCTAAGGTGTACCATTATCGCCCTCTACTGGTCAAATTTAGTGCTACATGTATTATACGAGCTTTGATCGCCAGAGTTACTCTAAGACAAAAAAAAAACAACACAACCACAAATACTAAAGACATTGAAGTCAGCAATTTCAGTACAATACAAACTAAATATATGTATGCCCAATATCTACTTACAAAGGTTTGACCAAGTTTTGTGATGAAGCTTACAGGTGTGGATTTCTACCATTGTGGCTGCTTGTGTAGAACACTGTGTCCGTCACTTAGAAGGTCGAACAAGAAAAAAATGACTCGAGCAGAACATTCATACTTTCTTGTCCAGTCTTTGTTAAAAGTCCCATTTTCTAAATTCATTTTGATTATTTTAAGGGTTGACTTAGCAGTCTTCTTCTACTCACACACTGCTGATTCATTGTGACACATTTGCCTTACTGTTGCTCCCTGTCGGGTGGCGGGGGTACTGCATACCGTACATGAGCAACCCTAGTTTGAATAGTTTCATCAAGCCTATTTGAGTGATGTTCGATGAGAAAAATGAAAAGCTTTGGCGGGCCGAATGTGGCCCGCGAGCCGCCAGTTGAAACGGCCTGCCTTACGGTGACCGCAGGGCGAGGTGCAAATTGTCTTGGCATTCTGTTTTTATAAGGCACGAAAAAAAAGCAACAAGGATTTCTGGTCTTTATTCTTTTTTGGGGGGCGGGGGGGATTAATGCATTTATCGAAAAATGCCATCAGTTTGTAGTTAATTATTTTATTTGAAAAATCCTAAAGTTTAAAAGATAATCAGTTTAATAATTTGGCATTTTGTACCCTGACTGTACTGAATTGCATACCAAACTCTGAGGACGTCGTACCGTTGCATCCCCGAGTAAATATGCCATTTACCGTGTGCCGTTGTTAAGACAAGATCCTCTCACAATATACTGTCTTTATGAAGAGGTAGCCAAATGTATTTGTGGTGGTTCTTATTTTTTCGTGGCGGGCACATGTAAATTAATCAATTGGAAACATTGTATAATCAAATAATGTGTGCAAATTCTCCTCTTTCTAAAATAATGTCAAAAAGATTGTTGGTAACACTTTAATATGGGGAACATATTCACTATTAATTAGTTGCTTATTAAAGTAACAAAGACTTAATTTAGAGTTATTTGGACACTAAGGGAACATATAAGGGTTAGGGTTACTAATAAGCAATAATTCTGAGGTTATTGAGGGAAGACTTTTAGTTAATGGCTTACTGGTTGTACAAACCCCGTTTCCATATGAGTTGGGAAATTGTGTTAGATGTAAATATAAACGGAATACAATGATTTGCAAATCATTTTCAACCCATATTCAGTTGAATATGCTACAAAAACAACATATTTGATGTTCAAACTGATAAACTTTTTTTTTTGTGCAAATAATCATTAACTTTAGAATTTGATGCCAGCAACACGTGACAAAGAAGTTGGGAAAGGTGGCAATAAATACTGATAAAGTTGAGGAATGCTCATCAAACACTTATTTGGAACATCCCACAGGTGTGCAGGCTAATTGGGAACAGGTGGGTGCCATGATTGGGTATAAAAACAGCTTTCCAAAAAATGCTCAGTCTTTCACAAGAAAGGATGGGGCAAAGTACACCCCTTTGTCCACAACTGCGTGAGCAAATAGTCAAACAGTTTAAGAACAACGTTTCTCAAAGTGCAATTGCAAGAAATTTAGGGATTTCAACATCTACGGTCCATAATATCATCAAAAGGTTCAGAGAATATGAACCTTACGTGGAGAAATCACTCCACTTAAGCGGCATGGCCGTAAACCAACATTGAATGACCGTGATCTTCGATCCCTCAGAGGGCACTGTATCAAAAACCGACATCAATCTCTAAAGGATATCACCACATGGGCTCAGGAACACTTCAGAAAACCACTGTCACTAAATACAGTTGGTCGCTACATCTGTAAGTGCAAGTTAAAGCTCTACTATGCAAAGCGAAAGCCATTTATCAACAACATCCAGAAACGCCGCCGGCTTCTCTGGGCCCGAGATCATCTAAGATGGGCTGATGCAAAGTGGAAAAGTGTTCTGTTGTCTGACGAGTCCACATTTCAAATTGTTTTTGGAAATATTCGACATCGTGTCATCCGGACCAAAGGGGAAGCGAACCATCCAGACTGTTATCGACGCAAAGTTCAAAAGCCAGCATCTGTGATGGTATGGGGGTGCATTAGTGCCTAAGGCATGGGTAACTTACACATCTGTGAAGGCACCATTAATGCTGAAAGGTACATATAGGTTTTGGAACAACATATGCTGCCATCTAAGCGCTGTCTTTTTCATGGACACCCCTGCTTATTTCAGCAAGACAATGCCAAACCACATTCAGCACGTGTTACAACAACGTGGCTTCATAAAAAAAGAGTGCGGGTACTTTCCTGGACCGCCTGCAGTCCAGACCTGTCTCCCATCGAAAATGTGTGGCGCATTATGAAGCGTAAAATATGACAGCGGAGACCCCGGACTGTTGAACGACTGAAGCTCTACATAAAACAAGAATGGGAAATAATTCCACTTTCAAAACTTCAACAATTAGTTTCCTCAGTTCCCAATCGTTTATTGAGTGTTGAAAAGGTGATGTAACACAGTGGTGAACATGCCCTTTCCCAACTACTTTGGCACGTGTTGCAGCCATGAAATTCTAAGTTAATTATTATTTGCAAAAAAAAAAAAAAGTTTATGAGTTTGAACATCAAATATCTTGTCTTTGTAGTGCATTCAATTGAATATGGGTTGAAAAGGATTTGCAAATCATTGTATTCCGTTTATATTTACATCTAACACGATTTCCCAACTCATATGGAAACGGGGTTTGTATAATAAGGCCATGCAGAATAAGGCATTAATAACTACTTAATAATGACTAATTAAGAGCCAATATGTTACTAATTAGCATGTTAATAAGCAACTAATTAATGGTGAATATGTGTTCCCCATACTAAAGTGTTACCACATTTTTTAATCAATAACTATCCCAGTTCATGACGAAAAATCTATACATGACCATTTTTTCAAAGGGAAAAAAAACTTTGATGAGTCACTGATCCGTTGTTTACACCTTTCGACTTCCATGCAGCTTGGGTTCATGTCTTACTCAGTGGTGGTTTGAATTGTTTGTCTATATGAGCCCTGTGCTTCAGTAGCACACTTTTTGCCCAAAGTCAGCCAGGATAGGCTCCACCTCGAACAGGATAGGCAGTAAAAAAAGGAATGGATCGATGGTCTTTGCGCCGTACTGGCTGTAAAACACTGAAAATTAAGTCGTTTTCACACACACCAATTACATATGTAGTGGTTTTTTTTGTCTTGGTTTTTAACTAATAATTTAAAGGATGAATTAATTTTTTTTATTTCACTGCTCGGTCGCCGTCAGTAGGATGAGCTCTGCTTCAACAAGCAGCCCTGTCAGCAGAAGCCAGCAGCGCTACCTCACTTTGCTCTAGAGGTGAGTCCTTAATTCTTCTCCAGGCAGCATGCTGTAATGCAATCATCAGTACCGCTTTGCTCAGCTAGGAATTTATGAACACTTAGTGTCCTTCGGTGCTGACAGGGCCTCAGCGTGTGTTTACTGTATGGCTCAGAAAAGCGTGTCACTTGCATTTATCACCTTTTTAAACATCTTATATCACCCCCCTGTTGGGCTTTTTATGGGGAAACAAAACTGGGTTGCATATAGAGATTATATACAGCAGGAGGAAGCGTAGAGCAGGAGAAAGTGGGGTCAAAGAGGAGCGGTCCCGGTGTACAGTCTGTTGGTTTTACACACAGAGGTTAACTAGACGGAGCAGCTCTACCCCCATTGCTTCCACCTCTCAAGATTATAAGTAGGTTAAAATATTGCAAACTAAATCTCAGTCAGCTCTTATTTCAATATGGTGAGAAGTACAGCAACAGCTGAGGCCACTTGAATGGAGTAGGTGTCAGCTCTGTAATATCGCTCGGCAATAATTCTCCACCGCCATCAGTCATACTCTTAGGCCAGACGTAAGTGCATACACACACGCACACACACACCGTGTCAAAGTTGAATAGACACAAATGCCAGCAGGTGCACAATCTCACATCCACTCATAGCACGCTTTGAGCGACAATCAATGAATCTGCCATCAGTCGTGAGTTATGAGCCAAAGAGAGGGGCTGTAAAAATATTCGCTGAAATGTATATATAATTAATGGATTGGGTATAGAAGTGGAGAAATAGATCAATTTATTACACGCATTTGAATATGGGAAAGCAAGCTTTTTGGCCCTTTGTGAATCATCATTGCACTGACACGAGCTAGTCCCTTAAATACTTCAGCGCCGCAAATGCGCATACCAAACTCCCCCAGATAATGATGTTATTGGAGCATGAGGCGGGCCAGGTTGTTCCTCGCCACCGTCCATTATGATGTGTGCCCCCAGCCACCGAAGGTGCGGAGTGAAGGTGAGCCTGTCATATCGATCTTTTTAGTGCTAAAATATGAGCCACTTTACGCTGCGCCCGGACGCAGTGATGTGAAAAATAATAACTCGAACCCAAATTAAAAATATTGATTTGTGTGCAGCTGTTGAGAGCAAATAAACACCGTGTGAAGGCTTTTTATTCCTCCCTTTTGCACCGCGTCCGCTGTCGTTTTCCCCCAGCCGCCTAGTGAGACGGTCAGGTCATCTGAGCATCCAAAAATCATGTTCATAATCAACATCTGTGTGATTGTATGTATTGTTCCCAGACATAAATCAAGAGGCAACCGTCTTTTTTACACCTGATTGATTAGACTCAATGATCTGGCACTAGCTCAGCTTTATTCAGGTCCAGAAAGTCATCCTTTTTTTGGTACATTCTGTCTGCTTGAACACATAAACTGACATGGGGGCATCAAACGGGTGGCAAAACAATTGCCACCAGGTTAATTTTATTGCTTGCTCCATGCATTTGTGAGCAGGCAGGAGGTGTCCTCTGCCCGAGTCCTGATGAATGGCGGTGCAGAGCTGGCGGGAATGAAAATGAGAGGGGAAAGAGGCCAAGCACGGCGTGGTGGTCCCGCCACCCCGCACCTGGAATTGAAATTTTTCTGACATGCACAAAATTGGTATTTTGACATTTAAGGAAAGTGATGTTTCAATTATTCTGACGATAAAAGCTTTCATGTGTCCCAGACTGTTGCATTTCATGTCGCTTTACCTCATACATCTTTAGAAGGTTAATACCCGCACACCCTAAATGGAGGATGTCATATTGTCCACAGTCCATAGGAAAATAAAGTATTTAATGTATCTAAATCCTGTCGCAATACTTGGCAGACCAGCGCTGCTCTACTATTGATTGCCCACAAGGACGTTGGTTTTGTTTGGAGGCCTCGTCAGGATGAATAGACATGCGATGGAGCGTGGAGAATAGTGCTGTACCCGGATCTGCCGCTCAGTGCTGTGTCAGACCTGATGAGGGCCAGGCGAGCCCATGCTGCCTGTTGACATCGGCAAGACAAAGCTGCCGAGATCTCCTGTTTCCCGAATGAGCTCCTTCTGAAAGCTCACCTCCGTCTTTTGGCATCGGGCCCTTGCACTATGTGTGTGTGCGGAGGAGTGTGTCCATGTCTCGCACATCTGATAGAGGGCTATCATTAGCCACCACTTTACCCATACATATCGATCCTTCCTTCACCAGTGGCTATCGCTGCTTCATTTGCATGGCCCAGTTGACCCAGGCAGTTGCTGGCCATTATATTCCCATTAGCTAATCTCTTTGATTTCCATAATCCTCCTTCTATTGAGAGCCCTCACAGCTTTCACAGTCATCTCTCCAAGGAGAAAAAAATAGACCCTCCCCCATATCCCCCCGCCCCAGTTACTTCACTCTAACATAATCACTATGCGTCATATCCACAAGCAAACATGCTTGCATACATGCATGTACTTTCCAAGAGCACTGATGTTGTATTACCATTGATTATTGACATTTATTGGTAAAAGATAGGGACATAAGCAACGGCTTTCTCATCTGTACTAATCAGTATGGCAGTGGTTCTCAAATGGGGGTACGCGTACTCCTGGGGGTACTTGAAGGTATGCCAAGGGGTACGTGAGATTTTTTTTAAATATTCTAAAAATAGCAATAATTCAAAAATCCTTTATAAATATATTTATTGAATAATACTTCAACAAAATATGAATGTAAGTTCATAAATGTAGTGAAGCACAAGCTCAGGGTTGTCACTAAAATGTCTGTCAAAAAGAACTGTGAAAAGAAATGCAACAATGCAATATTCAGTGTTGACAGCTAGATTTTTTGTGGACATGTTCCATAAATATTGATGTTAAAGATTTCTTTTTTTGTGAAGAAATGTTTAGAATTAAGTTCATGAATCCAGATGGATCTCTATTACAATCCCCAAAGAGGGCATTTTAAGTTGATGATTACTTCTATGTGTAGAAATCTTTTTTTTATAATTGAATCACTCGTTTATTTTTCAACAAGTTTTTAGTTATTTTTACATCTTTTTTCCCAAATGGTTCAAGAAAGACCACTCCAAATGAGCAAAATTTTGAACTGTTATACAATTTAATAAATCAGAAACTGATGACATAGTGCTGTATTTTACTTCTTTATCTCTTTTTTTTCAACCAAAAATGCTTTGCTCTGATTAAGGGGTACTTGAATTAAAAAAATGTTCACAGGGGGTACATCACTGAAAAAAGGTTAAGCAGTATTGTATTGCTTATTCGTTTCAGACAAGCTTAACAAATTGCATTGAGGAACGTCATGTGGTCACATTTGCATAATTCAACATGTCCAAAAAGGAGTAGAAAAAAAGGGTTTATTTAATCCTACCACTTTTCCATATTCATTACAGATAATTCAGTCATACTTTGTGTTTTACATGTTGACACGTCAATATTGGCTGACATTTTGTCATGTTTGTTCATTTCTTATGCAAACAAAGGAAGATGTTGGAAAAAATATACGACAAAGCAAATATGAGTTAACATATGACTAGAAAGCTTGTGCAGTATTATGGTTATGGTTTTTAATTTATTTTGAACATACCTACAGTTACAGTATGGTATGACGTAGTTTCAGTTTTTCTTTACGACGTGTTTAAAAATGACTACAAAAAAAGCACATCATATTTAATCCTACCATTTGTCCATTTAATAGCACTTTGTAACACGTGTTTGTTCTTTTCCTGTGCTCAATTTGTTACAAATTAAATCAATCAATAAAAACTCACCAATAGCCAATCAATGCAGTTCCCATGAATTATTAGTTTGTAAGTTGAGATTCACATAATGAAATTAATAAGATTATCTAATTTTTCAATAAGGTTCAATATGTTTATCAGAGTTCTCCATGTATTTTGTAAACCCAATTAACAGTTTCTTAAAGGGGAACAGCACTTTTTAAATAATTTTGCCCATCATTCAACAAATCATAATCCTCATGTGAGATAATAACACATGTTTTTCTCTTTTTTGAATGCACCCTAACTCTTAAATGAATGACAGTTTGTTTTATAAACATATTGTAAGTACATAATATAGGTCGGTGTTTTTCAAGCACTATGCCGCGGCACACGAGTGTGCCGTGAGATATTGTCTGGTGTGCCGTGGAAAATTATGCAACTTCACCTAATTGGTCCAAAAAATATATTTGCAAATCAATAGAAGGGAATAAGCGGTAGAAGATGGATGGATAGTTATAATCTGCAAATAATGTGCCGTTGCTTAGTGTCTGTGTTGTGTAAAAGTCAGCAGGGTAACCACGTAATACGGTACTCCATGTCAGTAGGTGGCAGCTGGTAGTTAATTGCTTTGCAAAAGTCGGAATGTGTCGGGTGAGACGAGGATGGTTTGTTGTGATCCCAATATGCAGACCACAGCGGGAGGCATATTACTTAAACCAAAAATGAACGAAAGGGAAAGGAAAAGGCAATGGCTATGCAAAACGAAAGTAAAACTGAACTGGCTACAAAGTAAACAGAAACAGAATGCTGGACAACAGCAAAAACTTACGGCGTCCACAAAGTGCATCCGTACATGACATGACAATCAACAATGTCCACACAAAGAAGGATAGCAACAACATAAATAGTCTTGCTTGCTAACACAAAGCAGGTGCGCGGAATAACGCTCAAAGGAAGACATGAACTGCTACAGGAAAACACCAACAAAACAGGAAGGGCCACCAAAATAACAAGACAAGAACTAAAGCACTACACACAGGAAAACACCAACAAACTCAAAATAAGGCACAGCGACTTGGTGGAGTTTCATTTTTTAACGTTTTCTGCTGGTGGTGTGCCTCCGGATTTTTTAATGAAAAAAATGTGCCTTGCCTCAAAGGAGGTTGAAAAACACTGATATAGGTAATGTAGTCAAAGGCACATTTTTAATAACATATTATTTACATATTTTCGTCATTTCAAGCATACGGCGGCGGAAATATCTTCACGGACACGTCACAATATTCGCTATTTCCTTCGACAATAACAGATAGTACTAATCATGGCAGACTTCATGAGTGGCAACAACTACTACTGTGGCAAAAATGATGATGCAGAACCTTATATTTTTTAGCCTTAATAACAAGATTTAGAAGCTGAGTGATAAGCAGATCCACTAAGTAGCAGTATTGCTCAGTGCTAAACAAGCAGTACAATCTTGGAACATAATAAAACAATCACTTACTTATAAATACCTACTGACAGTGTGTTCATTTAGCTCTGTTAAGATGAAGAATTAACCATTATCCTCACACAGGGTTAACAAGCAAACAAAAAACAAAAAAAAACAAACGTCTGAGTTAAATGTCACAGTTGACCAACATCTCCATTTATTGCCAGGGACTTATTTCCTGAGATTGTTAACAAAAACGATAAATATTTCATTATATCGATATTGATCTAATCACTGTAGTATTGGCTGTATAATACTTAGTATCGTTACAACCGACATTTGTGTCGATCCACCATTTCGCTGTGAGCTCCATTTTTGCTGTTAACGCCAGTTATTGTCTCCTCCTATGATGTGTAGTGTAGCATGTTCATCTGTTCTAAATCTGATAATCATGCTTGCCAACCCTCCCGAATTTTGTGGGAGACTCCCGAATTTCAGTGCCTCTCCCGAAAATCTCTCGGTACAACCATTCTCCCGAATTTCTCCCGATTTCCAACTGGACTTAAGGCACGCCCCCTCCAGGTCCGTGTGGACCTGAGTGAGGACAGCATGTCGTCACGTCCGCTTGGCCAACCAAAAAGTAACCACAGAACACTATACCGTTTAGTGTTCTGTGGTTACTTTTTGGTTGGCCAACGGTTTACGTTGTATTGCGCACCCTGACGGCAAGTGTGGGAGTCGGTTCTTAAGTATGAAGTAAAGAGACGTAACTTCGTCACCTCGCCTGGTTATTGACTCCAACCCAGAATATTACACTGCCCATACCCACGCTCCTTCAAAGGCTGTGCTACTGGCTGCAGAGCATTGGACTTTCAAATACAACAATGAGTAGAGAGGAGTGTTATGTGTGTATATGTATAAATAAATGAACACTGAAATTCAAGTATTTATTTTATTTATATATTATATAATAAAATACACATATATATATATATATATATATATATATATATATATATATATATATATATATATATATATACATAGCTAGAATTCACTGAAAGTCAAGTATTTATTTTGTTTATATACAGTATATATATATATATATATATATATATTTATATATATATATATATATATATAAGAAATACTTGAATTTCAGTGAATTCTAGCTATAAATATACTCCTCTCCCTTTAACCCCGCCCACCTCAAATTTCTCATTAAGGGGGAACTAAACATTTTTTGGAATTGTGTATCCATCACAATCCTTATGTAAGACATGAAAAGATATGTTTTTCTTTTTTTATGCATTCTAACTGGTAAATAAATGTGATCAAAAGTCAGATTACACTGACGCCAAAGGGAGATGCTCTGTTCTGCCTACAAAGCGCTCTAAAAAACATCCAAACTCCTCCGTCAAGGTTTTATATACATGATGTAAGTATTCATGTAATGTAGTAACAAGCACATTCATAATGCATCCATCCATTTTCTGCCGCTTGTCCCTCTCGGCATCGCCGGGGTGCTGGAGCCTATATCAGCTATATAACATTTAATATTTACATATTTTGATCATTTTTAGCATTCAGCCCCGCATTAATTTCAAAAATGCATCACAACGTTCGCTTTTATTTTTCAACAACATATTTCTACTCACTGCAGACTTCATGAGAACCAACAGACATAATAACGCATCACTTACTGTACAAGGTCTGCTGTCATTAGAATGCCGACTGCTAGGACATTTATATCTTCCCATTTAGATAAAGAATGACTCGTAATCCTCGCAAAGAAAAAAAGAAGAGTGGAACCAAGCGTCTTTTTGTGTCTTTCTCACCATTTCTAGATCTAAATTGGATGCCAAAGTTAACCAATTTGTCAGATTATGTCTTCATCCTTCTATTATCCAGGTGAAAGACATTATTTATGATATAGAATAAACTTTCGAGCTCCGAGGCGTGAAAGCAGCTCACCGTAGCCGCTGATATCAATACAGCCAGCACAAGCTGTTAGCTCCCTCCGATCATGGCACTGGTAAAAATAAAGTGCAGTTCCCCTTTAATTTATCAATTAAGATCGGTGGTCGCGCCCACAACTTTCTAGCATTAGCAGTAGGAGCACTGTGTTTTTTTTTTTTCGAACATGTATGCAGTTTCAACATGATACATCACATATTTTTGGTTGTAATGTATCATATCTGAAAAGGAGTAGAAGGAAGCCAAGCGTATTTAATCCTACCCCCTTTCGGCTTCATGGCAATTACTCACACATGTTCATCTCCTGTTTTCAATTTGTAACACATTTTACATTAGTGATTTCTAAATACAACAGTTCTCTTCATTAATAGTTAAGTCAGGTATAATTCACTTAATGAGATAAATAATATTTTTTGTTCAATAACTATCATAATTATTCTTCCTTATATACTTTGGAAACACTTTGAGTTCGAACAACCTCCTAAACTGCATCAAGCTATTATTGTATTTTCCAGATTATAGAGGGATAAGTTGATTGGCAACACTAAATTGGCCCTAGTGTGTGAATGTGAGTGTGAATGTTGTCTGTCTATCTGTGTTGTTCCTGCGATGAGGTGGTGACTTGTCCAAGGTGTACACCGCCTTCCGCCCGAATGTAGCTGAGATAGGCTCCAGCATCCCCCGCAACCCCGAACGGGACAAGTGGTAAAAAATGGATGGATGGATAGAGTGCACCGGCATATAAGCCACACCGACAACATTTTAGACGAAAGCATATTTTCCATATATTTTTTTTTTTTTTAATGTCCTGTCCAGCTTCTCAGGCAAATCATATAGTTGATGTAGATGCCCATGTCGGCTGTTCAGATTTACTTTACAAAAGAGAAGTGTAGGATACTTCTCTTGTTGCCTTATTTGTATTTGACTTTATTAAATGTATTTATATTATCATTTAGTGCAGCCGGGCCGGAGCAGGAGGGGATAGAAAGAGAAAAAAAAAGAAGACAGAGGGGGAAATTGTGGAGACAAGAGGGGGATTAGACAGAGAGACAAAAACAACAACAGCAAACAACAACAACAACAACAACAACAACAACAATAGAGCAACATCAGCAAATATGACATGTACAAATATGATGGTAAAAGTAATAGCAAATAAGCAGTTAGCGAAAAATAAAAAATAATACAGAAATAACAATGAGCATTATTACACTACAAATGGATCAATACAAATACCAATAGAAATAGCGCTATTGATAATGAACAATACCAATAATTTACCTTTATTATCAACAATACAGTTGTTTAAATGCAACAATACATATACGTAATGATAACGTGAGATACGAAAGAATGCAGAAAAATGGAGGGGGAGAAATTAATTTAAAATTAATTAATTAATTAATTAAAAAAAAAAAAAAAGAATTAAAAGAAGATCACAGACATGCTGACAAACAAGGTCACTACCCCAGCAACTGGCCGACTCGCAGCACCTCGGAATACCTTGCAGCACCAAGCTACCACAATAGACGCAGGGACTAGGCCCAACAGGCCCCAACCAAGACGGGCACCCGGAAGGGATGGACAGCGGGACCCAGGAGCTCCAGACACGCAGTTCGGATGCAGTAGCCTGAGGCGTCGACCCCCGTCTGACAGGCAGGCCCAGAGCGTACCCCCAGAAATATACATACATACATACATATATACATACACATACACACATACACGTATACATACCCACACATACACATATATACATATACATACACATATGTACACATACACATATATAAACATACATACATACACACACATATACATACATATACACAGTTCGTCAGCCCCGACAGCCATCACGCGCGCGCGCTGCCATCAGTCACAACATCAGCCACACCCCTGCACCAGACCCAGCAGCCACGGGCGCCCACACCACAAACAAACGGCAGCAGAAACAGCAGCCGCAATAACCCCAGACAGCCAGCACCAGCCAATCAAATCAAAGCGATCAAAAAAAAACTGCGACCAGCAACCACACGCCACCAGGGCCACGGAGACCAGCCGGCGCCAGCTCGCCGGTCAGCCCGAACGCCAACACGCAAACAAGAGACACCAACAACCCCCCCAACCAAAAGGCCCCCCACCCCAACCCAAACCCGCACAAACACACCACCGCCCAAACAACCGAGACACAGCATCCAGACCAGACACGGGGGCTGCGCCGCCACCACACCAAGTCACCAACAGAGACCCCACAGCGCAAGGTCGGGCCACACGGGCACGGACCCCATCCAACAGGAAGTGAGACCCGCGCGACGCCACACACAAATAAATAATAAGATTAAAAAAAAATAAAAAAATAAAAAAATAAAATAAAATAAAAAATAAAATTTAAAAAAAATAAAATAAAATAAAAATAAGTTATTTTCCATATATTAGCCACACCGGACTATAAGATACGTTGTAAGATGAGTTATTTACACAGAAAGATTTTGTAAATGTTTATTTACATACCTTAATTATTTCCAAGAGGTGTCTTTAACACGGCAGTAAAACAGCTGCTCAAACACAACAGAAGTCATCGTAATTGACCCACCTGCTGCGGAAACCAGCTCTCCAATCAGCAAAACAGACTCAATAACTCCACGGTTACGTCTTGGTGAATTTACTGAGGAATTTGTGTAACTGAAAAAATACAAACACAATGCCATTGTCAGTTAATAACCATACTAACGCAGCATATTAGCACATTTTAACAATGCTAGCTTAATTAAATTACGATAACACGTACAGATATGCATGAAAATACTCCTACAGACATCACACATGGGATTGTTAGGTAAGTAAGAATTGTTTTAGTTATCCTGTAAAATTTATAAATGTTGCTTGGATTGATTAATGAAAAATCCATACTAGTAGAAACGCTATGGACGATCAGATGATGAAACGGCACTTGTACTTCTGGTTCAAAGCTTAAAACAGCAGGAAACATTGTAAGCATTCACCCAGCAGCACCTGCAGTTAACAAACTCGTCCAAACGATGGCACCATAGCATAAACATTGTCAGACGATTCAATTGTTTGGAAAAAATCCATAATTAGCCGCACCATTTTATAAGCCGCAGGTGTCAAAGCGTAGGGAAAAAGTAGCAGTTTATTGGCAGGAATTTACGGTACATTGTTTGACTTCTTTGCTTAATCCATTCCATAATTTAACTCCACATACTGATAAACTAAAGGTCTTAAGTTTTGTACGTGCAAACAAATGTTAGATTTTTCTTTGAGGTTATATTTCTCCTCTTTTGTTGAGAACAATTGGTGTACATTCTTGGGAAGCAGGTTATAGTTTGCTTTGTACATAAATGTAGCTGTTAGCCAAGTCCTTGAATTTTGTTATTTTGGATTCAATAAGTAAAGGGTTTGTATGTTCTTTATGTCCAAAATTATATATTATTCTAACTGATCATTTTGTAACATGGTTAGTGAATGAAGTGTGCTTTTGTAGTTATTTCCCCATATTTCTGCACAATAACTCAGATATGGTCACACTATCGGACAGTAGACAATATGACGTGTTTTTTGGTCTAGAGCAGTGGTTCTCAATTTTTTGTCTGTGGGTATGTCTGGGATATATCGAAGTTACGTCCACATCGCAGACAGGCTGACAATGCTCCAGACAGTGGCGTGCGTCTTGTTTACATCCACTTTTGGCAGCTCTGTTTTTGGTGATCAAAGTTTTGTCAATAGTGCGCAAATAATAGGCTATACTGTATACAGCCATTCATACAGTAACAACCTGCTGGTGGTAGAGTTTTATGTTCGTGTGGTTTTGATTGGATGTTAGTTTTTCCCATGATCACAAACACACCATCTGTGCCTGAAAGCGGATTGGCGGAGAATGAAAGAGGAAAACTTGTTGGAATTGTTTGTTTGTTAGCATAAGATTGGCAAAAAAAAACGATAACTAGCGTCAGACTTTGTGTGAGTTCTTCCGGGAGATACAATACTTTATAATACTTTAATTTGTTTTCACGTAAAAATATAACAACCTTATTTTCAAGGTGTGGCGGCAATGAAAATACTGTGTCGGTGTGCCACATTCAGTTACTTTAAGGCATGGGTGTCAAACTCAAATACAGAGTGGGCCAAAATGTAAAACTGAACCAAGCCGCGGGCCAAGGTTGAACAAATTAACCTTTTTGATAGGGACCCAAACAAGTTGTGCATTGAATATTGAACAAGCAAGGCTTATATAACTTTATAGTGACATGCAAAATCAAGTTTCAAATAATAATAATTATAATTAAAAAATATCAATGGCATATCAAATACAATTTGAATAAAAATTGAATGCCTCTTTTCTATTTGCAGCCTTCTGAGGTAAATATCAACATTAACTTTTTCCACAGGCTAATAAATTTGAAAATAAAATAACAATGAATAAACCAACCATTCAGGACTAATCTGATGTGCCCAAGCCAGATACCTGCCATCTTTTCTTGGATGCTAGTTCTTTAATGTCTGGGCTCAGGCTTTGAGCTGAGGCAACCTTCATTATCGAACGAAGATGTTCATCAGTCATTATATCTCGTAGTCCGCCCGGACCACAGTCTTGGGGGCGTGCCTTAAAGGCACTGCCTTTAACGTCGACTACGAGCTGTCGTCACGTCTGCTTTTCATCCATTCTAACAACGTGCCGGCCCGATCACAAAATATGTGCGGCGTCTGTATGCACAAACATGTGAATGCAATGCATACTTAATCAACAGCGATACAGGTTACACTGAGGGTGCCCGTGTAAACAACTTTTACACTGTTAGAAATATACGCCACACTGTGTGAATACACACCAAACAAGAATGACAAACACATTTTGGGAGAACATCCGCACCGTAACACAACATAAACACAACAGAACAAATACCCAGAACCCTTTGCAGCACTAACTCTTCCGGGACGCTACAAAATCCACCCCCCCCCCCCCCCCCAAGGGTTGGCATGTATGAGAATTGGGAAGTATGAGAATTAGCGGTGAATGAGGCGTTACCACGGCACCGCCGCTGTATATAATCGGCGGGCCAGCTCCAGTGTTAATTTGATATCGCCTCAAGGGCCAAGTGAAATTACACGGCGGGCCAAATTTGGCCCGCGGGCCAGAGTTTGATACCCATGCTTTAAGGCGAAACCTAACTGTCGGCTTGGGTGCTGGTCCTTGACAGCATCTCAGTCACATTACTCCAATTTCCGCGACTTACCACATTTAGATTCTGTTGTTAGCAAACATTGATTCCAATGACGCGTAAATCTATTAATTTATTTACTTACATGTACCTTGTAACTGAAAGCGGGGCGGTAAAAAGTTGACTCCGATTTGATGTTCCACCATGTATTTTTTTATGCTTTGCAGCGGCACTTGATTGGATGTGAGAGCGCGCACCTGCCATTACGACGGTCCGATGAATTAAACAAGTACCGATAGCCGCATCATTAGTCCAGAATTTTAACGGTCTAATTACCCAATTTGGAACCGGTTTAAAAAAATAACGGTACACACTCCTAGATGGGATAAAGATGAACAAAAATATGTATAAAAAAAACCAAACACATTCTGAAGGATTTAAATTATAATATGTGTTGATAAAATCTAAATTTAGGAAGCAGGAAAAGGCAACACTATTTTTCCATTGTTTAAGGTAGCTTGGCGTGACATGCGTATCAATATTTTAAATTGTATTTATTATAGGTACAATCAAAATAATATGCCGGGCACTTTGCTTCATAAAAGCAATACAAACTTTTTTTATTGTGCACTTATAAAAACAAAATATTGGAGACACACATGGCACAGATTTGGTGGAATGGTTATATTGCAATTGTTCATCCGCAAGCGATATAAAGAGCAAATGAGACATTTTAAGTCTGTGACCATGCTATGACAGAAATGGCATGCTGTTGTTTAAATAAGGTAAACAAAGATAAGGCTTCTAGCTTGTTGACTAAAATGTCAAGGTATAGACCTGTTTTATATTGTTTACTCAACAGTCCAATTGATGTGATCTTTAATATGTGTCCAGTTCTTTGGTGTCTTTGATGGCAAGTATTCAGCAATTTGCTGTTTAACTTGATGTAAAGTATGTTTTGCAGGTAAAAAAAAATGTACAAAGAAAAAGTTATTGGATTTTTCAATAGATTAACATATATTCAGTAATTAGGAAACCCATTATCCACTATGTTTAATGTATTTGATAGCCTTCCTAATCATACTCACTTACCACCCACACCTCTTGAGCAACCTTATGCTCTTCTGGAACAAACAACCAATCTGACCGTAATCACCCTTAGCAGTGTTGCTTGGAGCAATTGCTTCAATTGATCATTTACTCCACTGGCCCATTTCTACCACTGATGTCACGCCCTCCTCCAAATGAGCTGATAATAAGGGTTGGCTCTTCAAACTCCAGTCAGCAGGCAGCTTGATGGATTGGACATCTTGGATGCAAACCAATATAACGCCACGTTTCTTCGGCCCTCTGGAAAGCCCCTGGGTGTCTTTTGCTCTGCTTGATCAGGCATGCACAAGAGCACCCACACCGCTAATTAAATACCCACAGGTTGCATTTGTTTTTTCAGCAGGGATGCTTCCTATCTGTTGTGTATTGGCACATATTTAATTATTCATGGTGCTGCATCACTTTGGACAGTGCTTGGGATTTTGGTTGTATCGTCGCAGCACAGGGTCACTCATTAGCTGTGTCTGAATTCAGCAGCCGCATCCTTCGCAGTGCGCATTTATGGGGTGCTGATGTTGTCACCGTGCGCGAACGCTATCCCAATGCAAAAAGCGTCCCTCGAATCCAGCCGGCAAGTGTGTCCTCTTGTCCCTTTAGCCAAAAGTGCACATGTTGAGTGTCCTTTCCATCCTTTTATATCCCAAGTGCTTCTGCGGACCCAGATCTGAAAAAAAATATTTTCAACATGGCAAAGCTACGCGGGAAGAAAGAGCGATTAATTTAAAGCAGTGGTTCTCAACCTTTTTTTCAGTAATGTACCCCCTGTGAATTTTTTTTAAATTCAAGTACCCCCTATTCAGAGCAAAGCATTTTTGGTTAAAAAAAGAGATAAAGAAGTAAAATACAGCACTATGTCATCAGTTTCTGATTTACTAAAGTGCAAAATATTGCTCATTTGTTGTGGTCTTTCTTGAACTAATTGGAAAAAAAGATATAAAAATAACTTAAAACTTGTTGAAAAATAAACAAGTGATTCAATTATAAATAAAGATTTCTACACATAGAAGTAATCATCAACTTAAAGTGCCCTCTTTGGGGATTGTAATAGAGATCCATCTGGATTCATGAACTTAATTCGAAGCATTTCTTCACAAAAAAAGAAATCTTTAGCATCAATATTTATGGAACATGTCCACAAAAAATCTAGCTGTCAACACTGAATATTGCGTTGTTGCATTTTTTTCACAGTTCTTTTTGACAGACATTTAAAAAGAATGTCACGTTCCCCTTGGCATACCTTCAAGTACCTCCAGGGGTACGCGTACCCCCATTTGAGAACCACTGATTTAAAGCATATAACATCAGACATGTAAAGCTTGGCGTGACATGCGTAACTTAAGTTTGTGTTAAAATAAGAGACCTTGACCATCCTAATGTTGAGCAACCTCTGTGGTGTTTGCGCATCTTTTTACCCTGAGAGAAACCCTCCTATTCGGGCATTGCATAAAACTTAATGTGCGGAACTTTTTTCAACGTTAGGAAGTAGATCCCTACATGTTTTTCTTGAAATTTTTAGACCTAAATAGCTTGACTCACACCTTATTATATATAACTATTGCAGTCTGTGACTGCAATAGTTTATCTTTTGTGAACTATTTATACATTTTAAATCATTGCATATGTAAATGGACCGAGTAGTTGTTCGTTTGTAGACACAACGTACAATTTTATTTAATTGGAAAATGACTGTCGTTAATGTGATCTTGTGATTACATTTGCTCTGCTTTTCTGTTTTGAACAGTCAAGAAAAAATGTAATCACAAGAAATTATAAAGGACAACAAAACACAAAGAAATGGATATAATAACGAATGTGCTGGTTTGGATGATCATATGAAAGCTATTTTTTTTACTTGTATAGATTATTACACTAAGTGCTGAAACTACTGCCGTTGTGATTTATTTACAGTCTTAATTGTAACTGCCATATTTTTCAGACTATAAGGCACACTTAAAATCCTTTCATTTTCTCAAAAATCGACAGTGCGCCTTATAACCCGTTGCGCCTAATGTACGGAATAATTCTGGTTGTGCTTACCGACCTCAAAGCAATTTTTTTTGGTACATGGTGTAATGGTAAGTGTGACCAGTAGATGGCAGTCACACATAAGAGATACGTGTGGACTGCAGGTTGACGCCAGTAAACAACACCAAAACTTTAAATGTTCCATTGAGAATATAGAACATTATACACGGCGATCAAAAATATGTCAAAATGTTTTAGTATGACTTTGGTAAGCTATGAAGCTGCACCGTTTGATGGATTGTCGGTACATTACGTCAGACATACAAGTATTATTATGATGTGTGTATAAGGACCGCAAAATGGCATCCATTAGCTGACATATTATCTGGCGTTTTGTTTCACAGTATTATGTAAAACTAACTTTTGCTACCTTCTGGTACCTACTGATCTGTATTTGGGAACTGCATAAGTCTTGAAAATTTGCACGCGTCCGCCTTTGTAGTCCCTGGCGACAAGGTAGTCGATAAGCTTCTTCCATTCGTCTATCTTCTTCTTATGGGGCATTCATCCTCCGCTGTTGCCATTTCTAATATAAAGTAGCGTAAAGTTCTAACTTATATATGTCAGTAGACTCACTATGGAACTGTTAAAAACTACAGGTATAGTGGGTTTACATAATTCACGTACTGAACTTTAGTTATTAGTGATTTCAGGTCGGACGGTTTTTCACGGGACACATTTCCGGCGTTGTTGTTGCACTAGTGAGCGATGGATGAGCAGATGCTTCCCTCATTATTGATTTAAGTAAAGTCTGAATGTCATTAAAACAGTTAGCTCCATCCTTTGACACTTCTTCCACTCCCATCCTTGCACGCTTCACTGGTATAACAAAGATGACGGGGAGAAGACACTGTCGAAGGTGAGCCACGTAAATAAGACCGCCCACAAAACGGCGCATCCTGAAGCGACTGTCAGAAAGCGACTTGAAGATGGTCTGTAGAACATAATCTATGCAACATTTTGACCAAAGAACCACCATTACATGTTATGTAGACCACAAGGAAGTGTTTTCAATTTAGAAAAAAATCATAATATGACTCCTTTAATGCGCCCTATAATCTGGCACGTCTTTTGTATGAAAATACACCTGAATAGACTCTCATTGGCAGTGCGCCTTATAATCCGGTGCGCCCTTTGTTCTGGAAAATACGGTATTCAAATAAAGTAGAGTGCATTCAGTTTTTCAAAATTATATTGCACTTAATATTGATTAGTACAGTTGTAAGTACAACTATGTACAACAGGCTTTAAAAACAAATCATCAACTGCAATATTCTAGAGCCAATGATTATTTACAATGAATAGTAATTAGTTAGTAGGCTGGGCTTTTAAGTAAAAGTTAAAGTTAAAGTACCAATGATTGTCACACACACACTAGGTGTGGTGAAATTATTCTCTGCATTTGACCCATCACCCTTGATCACCCCCTGGGAGCTGAGGGGAGCAGTGAGCAGCAGCTGTGGCCGCCCCGGGAATCATTTTTGGTGATTTAACCCCCAATTCCAACCCTTGATGCTGAGTGTCAAGCAGGGAGGTAATGGGTCCCACTTTTATAGTCTTTGGTATGACTCGGCCGGGGTTTGAACTCACAACCTACCGATCTCAGGGCGGACACTCTAACCACAAGGCCACTGAGCTGGCAGAAGACATGTCAATTCCCAAATACTTTAAAACATGTTTAAACATAATATCTGAGTAGTACTGCGGGATGTTACTGTACGGATTCCAAAAAGAAAGACCATGAAGACTTGTCTTTTTGGGACATCACCTCTAGGTTGTATTATGCGTGTTTCTGAGGGTGCATGTTCACTCCATCATAATCAAGTGAGTTTGGAAAAGCTGATAGTTGACTGATAGATAGTAGATAGATAGATAGTACTTTATTGATTCCTTCAGGAGAGTTCCCTCAGGAAAATTTAAATATATACATATACAACACTTTATTTAAAAACTGAACAATAAAAGCAATCATATAATAAATTATCTATAAACAATTTCATTCAACTATTAAATGGGAATAATGACTAGGACTGTGAATCTTTGGGCACCACACGATTTGATTCGATTCAAATCTTGAGGGGTAACGATTGGATTTAGAATCGATTCTTGATTCAAACCGATTCTCGAGTCAAAAGCAATACTTTTTTTTTAATACAATTGGGTTCAAGTTTTATGATTACCTGCATTCCTCCATAAAATAGATAAACAGCTCTGATAATTTTTTATACTACTTAAAAGAAAACTGTTTTGTTTAATAAGGTTTTAACAAAACATTTATTAATGTTAAATACAAATAGGGCAACAAGAGAATTATCCAACACTTCTCTTTTCTAAAGTAAATTTGTACAGCACATATGGGCATGTACATTAACGATATGATTTGCCTGAGTGGCTGGACAGTGCCTGGATTAAAAAAAAGAAAAGTATATATATTAAATATAATTTTGATTTTTTTGAAGTCTGAAGTGAAATGTATTTTATTTTATTGTCTATCCATCCATACATTTCTATCACTTTTTATTTAATTTAATTTTATTTTATTTTATTTCATTTCATTGTATTGTATGTTTTTATTCTATACGTTGGACGCCCTTTTGAGGCCCTTAACATGCACACAAAGTCCCAATATTTTGCAGACACGTCAGGTATGGCGTTTTGGGGGTCACAACATTTTTGGTGTTTGCTCAGGGCATCGGGAAAGCTGTGACCGCAAGCGTCATGTGTGCCGGCCGCCTCGCGTAAACCCTGCGGTACAACTTAATTTGTAACACAAACAAATTAAATAAATGAATAAGTAATACTTTCCCATGAATAAATAGTTATATTATTGCCGTGGCACAATATTGCAATATTGTATAGTGATATTTATCATATCGTAAAGTCCTCGCCAATACAAAGGCCGAAGTAGTTGTCCATCCATCCAAACATTTTCTACCGCTTATTCCCTTCGGGGTCGCGGGGGACGCTGGAGCCTATCTCAGCTACAATCGGGCGGAAGGCGGGGTGCACCCTGGACAAGTCGCCACCTCATCGCAGAGCCAACACAGATAGACAGACAACATTCACACACTAGGGCCAATTTAGTGTTGCCAATCAACCTATCCCCAGGTGCATGTCTTTGGAGGTGGGAGGAAGCCGGAGTACCCGGAGGGAACCCACACAGTCACGGGGAGAACATGCAAACTCCACACAGAAAGATCCCGAGCCCGGGATTGGACTCAGGACTGCTCAGGACCTTTGTATTGTGAAGCAGACGCACTAACCCCTGTTGCACCGTGCTGCCCGAAGTAGTTGTACTGTAATGTTGACCCCAAAAGGGACAAGCGGTAGAAAATGGATGGATGGATGATTTTTTTAAATTTTAGGTAAAATAATATACCATAAAGTTTTGTGTAACATTATTGTCAACCACACTTAGTGTAATTTTAGTTATATGTTGTGAAATGTCGTCGACTAAAACTGATTGAACTTAGGTGACTAACTTCTAAAATTAATTTAAAAACAAACTACAACTGAAATGTAATACATTAATGTAATGGATGTTGCCACCAATGCTTATTAATGGTTAGATGGTTTTATAACCCGAGTCCTGCATACAGGATTAAGGTGAATTGTAATTCTTATCAGGTTAATCCGAACAAAGTAACACATAAATGCTGTTTAAAATTCAATATATGAAACCTAATTTTATCCAACAGCAAAAACAACAGTTTTATTTGGTTTGTGGGGTGTGAATGTTGCTTATGGAGCTGAGCATCAGCAGACTGTACAAATTCATGATTTGTGTAGTTTTTTTTTTATTTAGGTCTTCACCTACCACCTCAACATGAGAGTTGCTCACTATTAAGTGTGAGCGACAGATGCATTTTTGAAACCTCAAATTATCTGTAAACATGTATGCATGTTTCTTGAAAACAATTCAAGTAGAAGCTCTTGGTCATTTTGAGAGTGATATTTCAGCATGACAGTAATGGTTATCAGGCCCGACATGGCCGCCCCAAATAGTGTGACTGGCTGTAATTGGTGAATCTGGTCTATGAGGAGTAGCGGGTCGCTGGCTATGGGGCTGTGAGCCTGTCATAATAACAAACAACAATGTGATCATTTAATTTCCTTTTCACTTACACATCACCTCAGCTCACATAAGGGAGGACACACACAGGGACAAGGTTAACGTTGGGCCCCATTTATTTCACTCCAACCATCACAATGACTCCAAATAGCCTTTCAAAAGCATAGTGAGGGGGGAGACACACATAATCTAATCACGCAATTACTGCTGGGCTTCATTCTATACTTAAGTGCATTTTTATTGTGTAACATTTCTTTTTTGCCTCCTCGGTCCCCCGCCCCTATTATTTTCCCTGATTCCCCCTGCAAGCATTCTCTCCCTGCCACTTCTCATCTAATATGGCCATAATTGGGTTTGCTTGCACAAATCAGATTTCAGCAATTGGGTTACCCTCCTCTGAAATTGGAGAGTTCTCCGGGCCAGCATGGGTGGAGAGTTAATCTGCTTTTGTTAAACCCTCCTTTTTGTGACTAGAGCGGCATAAATGTGCTGTTCTAGTTAAAGCGTTTTACCTGTCACTGTGGACATGGTCCACCCCCACCGCACACACGCACACACCCATCCTCTCACACACACACCAAGCGGTTCCCCTCTGCTTCTCCTTGTGCAAATAATGACATTTGAATCGAGCATTAACAGGCTTAATTACTTTAAAATTGTCATTTTAATTTACACTGATATAGTATTGATCACACAAGCAGAGATTAAGGCCCTCAGTGGAGCGGTTGATGTGGAATTAAACAGAGCTTGGTCCTCCTGGGGCCCGCTTGGCCTGTCCTGCAGCAGCGAGAAGAGGAATGACATCCTCCCCCTAATGAACTGGCAGCATGCGCAGACATGAATTTCAGGCCCTGTTGGAGAAGGAGGGAAATAATGGGGTTTGGGGAGCCATGGCGGGTTATTCATTCACTGCCATGCACCAATTCTCCTGTGATTCAACCCTGGGCCACCAGACCCCCTACCGCCTGTTTGCCAGCCACATTCAGCCTGCCTGACCTTTTTCCTGCCTTAGTTGTATATATCTTCAGATGGACAGATGTATGGATGGTCAGTCGGTCGGTCCAAGGGGAGCACCTTAGCCAGTGCTAGGTACCATGTACAGAACAAGGAGGTCAGGAGCAGGTGCGGTGGAGGGGGGGATACGCTGTTCCGTGATTTTTCCTCTCATCCTGGCTCATCGGCCTGTCTAAAGAAGACAACACTTTCCTGGGGAATTGATCTCCTCACTCGAGCTTAGTGTCACGCACAACCTGTTATAATCAGTCGAGGGGGGAGGGAAAATCGTTACATTAAATCCAAGCAATTTCTTCCGAGTTTGGAGAAGGGCTGCGGCCTGTCTGTTGGTAAGCGTCTGTGTTGCGGAGTAATTATTGCAGTTGAAACAACCTCTTGACACCTGTCTCAGATGAACATACATCTCAAACACTCAAACAATCACACATCACACAAATGCTTTTGGGGGGGGCTATACCCCGCCCAGGCAAATGGCCTCAAAATAAAGCTGAGGCTTTACACACAAATGGGAGGAATTTCTGACTTTTTGTGCCAGGATTATGCATGATGTGACTTTATGGTACTACTACGGTACATATATGCTTCCATACAATTCAATTCTTATTGAATCCCTATCAAGTGCTGCTTTCTTAAAGGTCACTCCCTTCATAACCACATGGCAAGAACAAGAACTATGATGTGGTAGTAATAGTACACTAGGGAGTAACCATTTGTGACTATATTCGTTTATCAGCAACGATTCATCAATTCAGCCAGTTAATTCGATTCGAAAAAAGCCTAATTTGTATTCTGTTCTCTCAATCATTCATTTAATGAGTATAAATCAGACAAATCCAGACTGCACGGATTGTCCGGAACTTAAAATGTGCCTACATTGTTTCCGCAAGACTGCTCCAACATGAGAGCAGTGCTGCCTTTGGGTGATGCCGGTTATGCTGCAGGTTCTTACAGCATGTAAATAAATGCTGTAAGTACAGAGTTTTTTTTAATGTTTTTAGAAGTCCAAGAGAGAAAATCTCATTACCTCCATTGTTAGCTGACTTTTGCTAACGTTTATTGAAGAGTTAGAATGCATTAAAAAAATAAACACATATAGGGACGGCGTGGCGCAGTGGGAGAATGGCCGTGCGCGACCCGAGGGTCCCTGGTTCAATCCCCACCTAGTACCAACCTCGTCATGTCCGTTGTGTCCTGAGCAAGACACTTCACCCTTGCTCCTGATGGGTGCTGGTTAGCGCCTTGCATGGCAGCTCCCTCCATCAGTGTGTGAATGTGTGTGTGAATGGGTAAATGTGGAAGTAGTGTCAAAGCGCTTTGAGTACCTTGAAGGTAGAAAAGCGCTATACAAGTACAACCCATTTATCATTTATTTATTTATATGTGTTCTTGTCTCACGTAAGTATTGTCAATATTAGGCAAACATTCCAAAAAGTGCAGTTCCCCTTTAGGATTGTGTTCAAGGCGTTTACAAAGTACAAGAAAGAAGAACCCTGATAATCATCATGAACCTTATTGAACAATTTCATAATCTTATTAATTTCATTATGACTATGGGGCAGCACGGTGGACCAGGGGTCAGGGCATGTGCCTCACAATACGAAGATCCTGAGTTCAATCCCGGGCTCGGGATCTTTCTGTGTGGAGTTTGCATGTTCTCCCCGTGACTGCGTGGGTTCCGTCCGGGTACTCTGGCTTCCTCCCACCTCCAAAGACATGCACCTGGGGATAGGTTGATTGGCAAAACTAAATTGGCCTAGTGTGTGAATGTAAATGTAAATGTTGTCTGTCTATCTGTGTTGGCCCTGTGATGAGGTGGCGACTTGTCCAGGGTGTACCCCGCCTTCCGCCCGAATAGGCTCCAGCACCCCCCGTGACCCCGAAAGGGACAAGCGGTAGAAAAATGGATGGATGGATGGATTTCATTATGACAATCACTACTTACAAACTACTGTTAATTCATGAGAACTGTAAGGATTGATTGTTGATTATTATTTAATGATTTAATGTGTTTGTGTTTCAAATTGAGCACAGGAAAAGAACAAAAAAAGGTGTTACAAATTGCTATGAAATGGAAAAGAGGTCAGATTTCATAACAGACAAAATATAATTAAATCTTTCTGTAGAATACAGAACTGGCGTCTTAGATGCTACTTAGGTAATTAAAAATCCCTCTGGCACTAGGAACACTAATACAAAACCTCACAATAATGTCTGATTGAATGCTAAAAACATTATGACAGACCGCCTTAAAAACAATTTATTGGAATTGTACACTTTTCTAAGAACGATAAAACACTGAATATTAATATATTAACGTCACACCCCCTCTCGATTGACATATTTTACAATCAAGCGAAACGCAACAAAAATCCAACAAACAGTGAAATATGAACATGATGAGTAAAAAACCCCCACCTACAATCTGATATATGTGATATATCACTAAGCTTTACAACTTTGTTGTAAAAATCTCCTTCCGCATCTGTCCCTGACACCTACATTTCAGGCTCTGGAAACACTCTGTGGAAACGCTCCCCACCCACACTGCTTGGTGCCTCGTCTGAGCTGCTGTGACTTACATTACCATAGTAACTAATTAGATGACCATAGTAACTAATTAGATTACCATAGCAACTAATTAGATTACCATAGTAACTAGTATATCATGCAAAAGCGCAGATTCCAAGCATTGAAAGACTTTGTATAGTTGAAGACTTACGGTCATTAGAAAACATCACTGCACATCATAATGGCAGCTACACTTTACATTTTAAAACATCTAAAAAAATTATTTGGGAATGTGCGGCGGGCCAGATTGAAAAGCTTAACGGGCCGCATGTGGCCCCCGGGCCTTAATTTGCCCAGGTCTGCTTTAGAGTATTGGGTCTACTTTTTTATCTTTGGTGCCTCTGCTTCTTGCTCCTGACTTACCATTTTTCTTGCCCTTGTGCATCTTCTTCTGCAGTTGAGGCTGTAATGTACTTCCCCCGGAAGTTCCAGAGTGGGTTAGCAGTAGAAAAAAAATTAAAGCACATTGAAATTATATTATGTGAGGTATTGATAACAAATATTTAAGGACATTTTTTTTAATGTTGATATGTCGACTAATCGTTGCAGCCGTAATTATTATACAATGGTGCCTTGGTTTTCATAAGCTCCAACTTTCATATGATAATATAAGCGGACATTCTGAAACCGTTGCACTGATGTATATCTCAAGTCTATGCATACCCTTGGGCTAGCTGACTGAAAGGGTTTTCTAACAACTCAGAGTTCCAAGTTCAGAATGAGAAGTGGGATGGGTCTTTCACAGGTTCTTCATTTGATTGCATTATCTATACCTGGATGTTGCAAGGTGGAAGCTATCTTGACAACGAAGGCTAAACAAAACAGCAGCCCCTCTTCTCTTTAGGCTGGCAGCTCACCATGACGGATGTCAAGTTGTCTCCAATACACATAATGGACTTGGCAAGGTACAGGCTGGCTAGGCTTAGACCGTCTACTCCACTCTGTCATCCAATCACCTTATTCTAATGCTTTTGCATTGTTTAGTCAACCGGCTTTCCATTTACATCAACCCAAAACCACACAGTGATACCACAGAAGCACTTAATAGAATTAGTAGGTATTGTGCAGCACATTTTAAACACACAGACCGTTTTAAACACTCACACATACTGTAGTGATTCCACTTTTCCCCAGCTGATGACACCTCGCTTGTTCCATCTTGCAGCGTCACTCTGTCATAATTAATTTACTGTTATAACTGCCTAGCAGAGGCACTTTATTCTTACCTCTAAATATGTTTCTTTACTATATTCTGATTAGAATAAGTTTAATAAGCCCCTTTGCCCCTTCATAAAAAATGGTTTGGTCCTTACCGCAGTTTGTTCCTCCATGGTTTCTTCATCATCGGATTTAAGTGAGCGCGAGCAAACTCCAGCAGATTAAGATGCCCCACAAATAGCAAGGCTAGGAGTGGGAGCAGTAGAGCAGCAGGGGCCAAGGACATTAAACAACTTTTTGGTGAGAGCAAAACTACTGAGGATTGATACAATTAGCCTACTTGTTCATTCATTTAATATCTTTAACATAACCTTTGATGGGAATTAGCTGTCATTTGGCCGCGCTACACTTTGGACAAGTAACCAGTTTAAAAAACAAAAACAAAAAACATGCCAGTTTATAGTAGAGAAAAAGTGTGAGTGTGTGTTTCACACATATCACTGTTGGACAGTATGTGCCCATTCAGAGGCTGCATTGAATTGTATTGTGACACATCAAGTTCTACTCAGTAATTAACAATTACTGAATAATTACCTTCGTCAGATGCTCATCATTTCTAAAGATGAGCATCTGACAAAAGTCAGTTACGGTATCATGATGTGTTTAATGTGGTCTTGTAAAATGTGTTATTGGTGGGACATTTGAATTGCCTAAATACAAACCCCGTTTCCATATGAGTTGGGAAATTGTGTTAGATGTAAATATAAACGGAATACAATGATTTGCAAATCATTTTCAACCCATATTCAGTTGAATATGCTCCAAAGACAACATATTTGATGTTCAAATTGATAAAAACATTTTTTTTGCAAATCATTAACTTTAGAATTTGATGCCAGCAACACGTGACAAAGAAGTTGGGAAAGGTGGCAATAAATACTGATAAAGTTGAGGAATGCTCATCAAACACTTATTTGGAACATCCCACAGGTGTGCAGGCTAATTGGGAACAGGTGGGTGCCATGATTGGGTATAAAAACAGCTTCCCAAAAAATGCTCAGTCTTTCACAAGAAAGGATGGGGCAAGGTACACCCCTTTGTCCACAACTGCGTGAGCAAATAGTCAAACAGTTTAAGAACAAGGTTTGTCAAAGTGCAATTACAAGAAATTTAGGGATTTCAACATCTACGGTCCATAATATCATCATCACAAGGTTCAGAGAATCTGGAGAAATCACTCCATGTAAGCGGCATGGCCGGAAACCAACATTAAATGACCGTGACCTTCGATCCCTCAGACGGCACTGTATCAAAAACCGACATCAATCTCTAAAGGATATCACCACATGGGCTCAGGAACACTTCAGAAAACCACTGTCACTAAATACAGTTGGTCGCTACATCTGTAAGTGCAAGTTAAAGCTCTACTATGCAAAGCGAAAGCCATTTATCAACAACATCCAGAAACGCCGCCGGCTTCTCTGGGCCCGAGATCATCTAAGATGGACTCATGCAAAGTGGAAAAGTGTTCTGTGGTCTGACGAGTCCACATTTCAAATTGTTTTTGGAAATATTCGACATCGTGTCATCCGGACCAAAGGAGAAGCGAACCATCCAGACTGTTATCGACGCAAAGTTCAAAAGCCAGCATCTGTGACGGTATGGGGGTGCATTAGTGCTCAAGGCATGGGTAACTTACACATCTGTGAAGGCACCATTAATGCTGAAAGGTACATACAGGTTTTGGAACAACATATGCTGCCATCTAAGCGCCGTCTTTTTCATGGACGCCCCTGCTTATTTCAGCAAGACAATGCCAAGCCACATTCAGCACGTGTTACAACAGCGTGGCTTTGTAAAAAAAGAGTGCGGGTACTTTCCTGGACCGCCTGCAGTCCAGACCTGTCTCCCATTGAAAATGTGTGGCGCATTATGAAGCGTAAAATATGACAGCGGAGACCCCGGACTGTTGAACGACTGAAGCTCTACATAAAACAAGAATGGGAAATAATTCCACTTTCAAAGCTTCAACAATTAGTTTCCTCAGTTCCCAATCGTTTATTGAGTATGTTGTTAAAAGAAAAGGTGATGTAACACAGTGGTGAACATGCCCTTTCCCAACTACTTTGGCACGTGTTGCAGCCATGAAATTCTAAGTTAATTATTATTTGCAAAAAAAAATGAAATAAAGTTTATGAGTTTGAACATCAAATATCTTGTCTTTGTAGTGCATTCAATTGAATATGGGTTGAAAAGGATTTGCAAATCATTGCATTCCGTTTATATTTACATCTAACACAATTTCCCAACTCATATGGAAACGGGGTTTGTATATTCTTTTAGGGTGCTCAGAATTTCTAGCAAGGGCCCTGAACATGTAAAATGATCTTGTCTTATGAAGTGTAGTGATCACTTCCTCCTCTCAATAAAGGCTAAAATAGGCTCCGCGTCTCGTTGCTTGATGCAGCTTGGATGGTTTATAGCATTTCCGTGGGGGTTTTGTGAATTGCAATTATCTTCCAAAACACTAAGAGGCAGTGTCTCCTGAAAGAGCAACCGCAGATGTCATTAACTAGATATTTACCTTCTTGTGAAGAGTGAGCAGTGACAATCGCAACCTTGGCATCTTTGTTGGCACTGAAACTAATCATTCAGAAACATCGGTTTACTTTTAATGGACGTTTTACTAATAAACCAGATGAAAAGACGTTCGTGATGATGGACTGTGTAAACCCAAATGAGTCGTGGCAGAGAACAAGCAAATTTGCAACACTTTTGAGCTGTTCAGACCCTGGACAACAGAGAGATATTTAAGTATATCTAAACAAAACTGTTAAACAACTATTGTAATGACCTGCTGGTTTTAATGCTTAATCCTTATGTTCATGTGTTAATGATTGTCAGAGTTCCCATTTTCGTGAACATACCAAGCCTGAATTGTGATTGAGGTAAAAGGAGAAATTGTTGTGTGGGAGACAAAAATACGGAGTCAGATGTTTGCGCACAAAAGAGAATATGTGTCGGATTGACCCTGTTGTTAGCACAATATTGGCAATACGAGTTAAAAAGAGTGTCATACTTTGTGAGACTTGTTCTGGAACAAAACAAAAAAGTCGAAAAACGACCCATTCGGTATTTATTTTTAGATGACACCAAGATATGCAGTACCGTAATCTATATCAGTTTGCATGCACATTTTCAATCTTAATCCCATACAATAATTTGTTCATTTCAAGCACAACTTCTGCTCAGGGACCCTCCTCGGCGAAAGATGACCAATCTTATATGCTAAATGTTTTAAGTGTTGTATGTGCAAGTAAAATTTTTCTCTGAGGTTGTATTTCTCCTCTTTTGTTAAAAATTGTTTTACATTCTTGGGTCCACACCTACAGTAAATTCTTTATATATATAGTTATAGTTTGCTTTGTACATCATTTTAGCTGTTTGCAAATTGTCTATATTGTTGAATTTAAAAATAATAATATTAATATTTAAATGTTTTCTATAGCCAACATTTTGTGTTATTCTAACTGACCTCTTTTGTAACATGGTTATTAGTTAGTGAAGCTTACTTTTGTAGTTATTTCCCCATATTTCTAAACAACATATTTTACTTTATTCATTATTGATGTGATTCTTGCTATTTTATGTTATATATTTTTTATATGAGGTTTCCAGTTCATTGTATCATCAATTATTACACAAAAAAATTTGATTTCATTTACTATTTCAATATCTACTCCATCTATTTGTATTTCTGTTTGACTTTCTCTTCTACTGTTACCTACCGTATTTTTCGGACTATAAGTCGCAGTTTTTTTCATAGTTTGGCCGGGGGTGCGACTTATACTCAGGAGCGACTTATGTGTGAAATTATTAACACATTACCGTAAAATAGCAAACAATATTATTTAGCTCATTCACGTAAGAGACTAGATGTATAAGATTTCATGGGATTTAGCGATTAGGAGTGACATATTGTTTGGTAAACTTATAGCATGTTCTATATGTTATAGTTATTTGAATTACTCTTACCATAATATGTTTCGTTAACATACCAGGCACGTTCTCAGTTGGTTATTTATGCGTCATATAACGTACACTTATTCAGCTTGTTGTTCACTATTCTTTATTTATTTTAAATTGCCTTTCAAATGTCTATTCTTGGTGTTGGGTTTTATCAAATAAATTTCCCCAAAAAATGCGACTTATACTCCAGTGTGACTTATATATGTTTTTTTCCTTCTTTATTGTGTATTTTCGGCCGGTGCGACTTATACTCCGAAAAATACGGTAATAGCATTACTTTAATTTTATTGAGGTTTAAGGATAGTCTGTTTTTGTCAAACCATCTTTTTCATTTCTTTATTTCTTCTGTTATTATTTGTATTAGCTTCTGTGTGTTGTTTCTTGAACAAAACATTGTTGTATCATCTTCAAATAATACTAACTTTAAGTCTTGTTAAAAAAAAATTCAAAATGGTGCCAGTATTGATCCCTGGAGTACGCCACAGGATATACTTAGCGTTTGCCTGGGTGATATATCAATTTTATTGATATAATCGAGATTTTTGTTGCAGACGATTTAAAAATGTATTTTTTCTCCTCTTGCTCCAGCATACTTTTTGCCCCCCAGGATCTTCCGTAGCTTGCGCCGTTTCTTAGCCGCACGCATAGCAATACATGGCTAATGCTAATGCTAACGCTAACGAGAGTGAGACGTTAGTTTCAAAACAAATAAAAGTGTTGTCGGTACTTTGGTTTTGCGGCAACTGGCGTTAAAGAAATGACTGAAAAGTTTGTTTCAAAAAGGCATCGTCACAACAAACTTGTTCCAGCATCTGAAACAGAAGCCTCCAGCCGACTGCGGGACATACAACTCTTTACGAGGCAAATAAGACGCAACAACAAAAGAACTACGGGCTAAAAATCACCTTACTATGGTGGAATAATTTACAGCAGGTATGTATGATGATGCCATGTATGATGAGACACAAGCACAATACGTAGAGCGATCACTAAAGCAGTCGCTCTGCACACCGCAAAGATGTGTCAATGAAAAAGGCTGTGATTACTTTATCTACTTACTGAAACCAACTATAGTCATCTCAATGTTTTACTTCATTACTTATTTAGATAAACTGTTCAATACAATGTTTTTATTAACAAAAGTCAAGGTTTCTATAATGGTACCCTTAGTTAAAATAGTTGTGCAGACATTTGTAATTCAGCGTCAAGGCAGAATGAAACAAACAAGAATGGGGCAGAATGTTAAGTAATGTTAAGTATGTTATTCAAGACAGATGTTTGAAGTTTGCCCTTTATTGACCTCAGTGTTGGAGATTATTTGCATGCAAAATGTGCAATTCTACATTTTTGTTAACAAAAGTATTCTATTCAAGCAGAAGTATTGCTTTCCAAGGAAAGTTCTTAATTTAATGCCATCCATCCATTTTCTACCGCTTATTCCCTTTTGGGGTCGCGGGGGGCGCTGGAGCCTATCTCAGCTACAATCGGGCGGAAGGCGGGGTACACCCTGGACAAGTCGCTACCTTATCGCAGCTTAATTTAATGTATTTCAAATAATTTATACCTGTTCTAAAAAGAACATTATACAAATTAGAATTTTGCCAAAAGTATGATGCAGTGTATGCCGTGTCATTTCAAATTACTAGTTTTTAATTAAATAAAAGAAAAACTTCATTTGTATTCAATGTTTTTTTATTCAACTAGGGAAAAAATTGTAAATTAGATTTTTTGTGAAAGAATCGCAGATTTAAATTTTAGGCCATGTCGCCCAGGCCTAATTCAATCAATCAATTCCTTTATTGTCATTGTCATAATAACCCATAAGTCATACTGTACATGTCAATGGGATTTTGTTTTAGCTTTGTCTTGCGGCATAGACACTGCATTATTGTGCAGGTTGACAATAGTTTTCATTAGCGTTGTAAAGAAGATCGCGATAAGAGGGCGGTGGGGGTGGGAACAGTCATCGTTGTAGACGTGTGTTTTCCTAGCTTTATGTATTGCTTCTTACCCAGGTCAAAACCAACAATGTGATGCCATACCGTTCTAATTTTTTGATTGCAATATTGTGATTAATTGTGTCAAATGCTTTAGTTAGATGCATAAACACTGCAGCTGCACACTGTGTACCATCTATTGCATTGGTAATCTCGTCCGTTATTTCGATTAAAGCCAGTGATGTTGAAATATTAGCTCTGTATTCAATTGGTTCTCTGCCAGTGTTCTCTATTTGTTCATGAAGTTTTTCCAATCTGTTATTAAACTGTTTTTCTACACTCAAAAACTACAATACAATTTGTGTCTTTAAAATATTGTACTGGAATTGCTAAATTGCATATTTCTCTATAGATTGCTATGTTTATGTAATGCGCAGGTAAATAGAAATAATGTTATTTCGAGTCATAAAGCCTTAGACTTTTCTTTCCAAAAAGTAGGCTTAGCCTAGGGAAATAATAAAATATTATCTTTTATTATATTTTAAGAACATTGTAGATAATACTGTTTTAAAATTTAAATGTATGTTTTTTATTTTGGTTTTTCAAATCATTCAGCCCTAGTTTACAATCATGTTGGCATGCCTATGTGGATATTAATGGCTCATGGAGCACATTTTTGCACTTTTAAATCCCGCTTTTACTTTACTCCTAGCTCTGAAACAGCCTGTCAATTATAAGATCATATTTCCCTAATCTAATGTTCTATGTTTGCCAGCCAGCATATAAATAAACAAAAATGAATTGGGCACATGGCCTGCAATTGGCAGTAATTTACTTATCCCCTTGACTTCTTTTCCAATATTTTTGTATTTTTAATTTCCCCACAACTCAATGCCAAACAAATTACAAACAAAGCATGTCTCATATGCTGCTCCTTGTGATTATAAAATAACACATTGACATTAAACAGCTTCAAGATTATTTTGTGAGCTCATTTTCTACCGATAATAAAGGAAGCAAGTATGGGTTTATTTGGAGTGACTCCTCTCAGGGGTCAGAAGAAATAAGCAATCCCTCTGTTTCCTAGTTGCCACCCGCTGTTAAACTATTACTGATAAAAACAGCCGTAAACTCCCGCCTGAGGGTGTGTCCCGCCTGGTGTATTAATACGAGGCTTCGTCTTTGTCCTATTCCTTGGCCAATTGATTTTTGTTTGGAAAATTAATGTAGTCGCTGCAAGGGTTCTGGAGGTCAGAGTCAGACGGGTTTGAGCAGATGAGGGGCGGTGCTGGGCAAATATGCAAGTACGGGACCTCCACAGTCTGCTTGATGAAACTTACTGTGGACACGTTTTAGGGCGGAGAATGCAATAGCTCATGATGAATTGTCACAGTGTTGTTTCATACCCAAAATACATCTCCTATGATTGACCAAGCAAGTGCACTGGCCCATTTATTGAATCTACTCAATCACAAGAATGTTGGTTGGGATTGTTGCCCTTGCTTTATGTTGTAAATTTATCTAGTTTTGTTGACACATACTTGAAGCAGAAAAGTACTTGCACTTAAAGCGACAGTAGGGGATATTTTCTTCATTTGCTGTGTGCCTTCCCCTACCAATGTTCCTATTCTACTGTAGTAAATCTAAATAAACAATTTGCAAAAAAAAATGCATTTGGTGACAAGAGAATAATGTGGAGGTGAGTTACAACAAGGTTGAGGTAGAAAAAGTGACAAAAACATAAAAAATCTTAATGTGTTAAACCAGGGTTGTCAAACATACGGCCCGCGGACATGACATGTTTTATCCGGCCCGCGAGATGAGTTTGCCAAGTATTAAAGTGAGCTGCATTTTTTTTTCAATGAAAGAAACTGCTGTTCTAAATGTGTCCACTGGATGTCACAATAGCAATTCTGTTAGGACTAGCAAGAGGTACAAAGTAAAGCGTGGCTGCGGCTCCTCTCCCTCGACCCAAATGAAACTTAAAGGGGAACATTATCACAATTTCAGAATGGTTAAAACCATTAAAAATCAGTTCCCAGTGGCTTATTATATTTTTCGAAGTTTTTTTTCAAAATTTTACCCATCACGCAATATCCCTAAAAAAAGCTTCAAAGTGCCTGATTTTAACCATCGTTATAAACACCCGTCCATTTTCCTGTGACGCCACATAGTGAAGCCAACACAAACAAACATGGCGGAAAGAACAGCAAGGTATAGCGACATTAGCTCGGATTCAGACTCGGATTTCAGCGGCTTAAGCGATTCAACAGATTACGAATGTATTGAAACGGATGGTTGTAGTGTGGAGGCAAGTAGCGAAAACGAAATCTATTGAGCTATTGAGCCATATCGGTTTGAACCGTATGCAAGCGAAACTGACGAAAACGACACGACAGCCAGCGACACGGGAGAAAGCGAAGACGAATTAGGCGATCACCTTCTAACCAACGATTGGTATGTTTTTGTTTGGCATTAAAGGAAACTAACAACTATGAACTAGGTTTACAGCATATGAAATACATTTGGCAACAACATGCACTTTGAGAGTGCAGACAGCCCAATTTTCATCAATTAATATATTCTGTAGACATACCCTCATCCGCGCTCTTTTCCTGAAAGCTGATCTGTCCAGTTTTGGAGTTGATGTCAGCAGGCCAGGGAAGCTAGGGTCGATATTCTTCTCTTGATCATCTTCGGTGGCATAAGGGACGGTGTGAGCCAAGACATCCAGGGGGTTTAGCTCGCTCGTCTGCGGGAACAAACTGCCGCCATTGCTTGCCGTGCTACCGAGGTCCTTTGTCCCTGAATTGCTCACACACTCTGGCAGATTCAATGGGGGTCTGGCGGCAGATTTCTTTGACTTTATCGTTGGAAATGCATCTGCTTTGAGTGTCGCAGGATATCCACACATTCTTGCCATCTTTGTCGTAGCATAGCTTTCGTCGGTAAAGTGAGCGGAACAAACGTCCAATTTCTTGCCACTTTTGCATCTTTGGGCCACTGGTGCAACTTGAATCCGTCCCTGTTCGTGTTGTTACACCCTCCGACAACACACCGACGAGGCATGATGTCTCCAAGGTACGGAAAACAGTCGAAAAAACGGAAAATAACAGAGCTGATTTGACTCGGTGTTTGTAATGTGTTTGAGAAAATGGCGGATTGCTTCCCGATGTGACGTCACGTTGTGACGTCATCGCTCCGAGAGCGAATATTAGAAAGGCGTTTAATTCGCCAAAATTCACCCATTTAGAGTTCGGAAATCGGTTAAAAAAATATATGGTCTTTTTTCTGCAACATCAAGGTATATATTGACGCTTACATAGGTCTGGTGATAATGTTCCCCTTTAAAACCTATGTCTTCTGCTTCGAACACATTGTTATTTGGCACCCTTACTCCCCCAAAATGTCTGTCAAAAACCAGAAAACCTAACCCTTTTGAATAGTTTTACCCCCGTTTCTTACGGTTTGTTGAGTTAGCACTGGATTGATACGTGGACATGACCAAGCAGGTATTTGATACCTAGAAGAGTTTACATGTTGTGTTTTTTGTTCAGTCCCAGAAAGACTGTGACCTAAAGTTTAATCCTGGCTTTGTAGATACACTGAGACAAAGTCTAAGCCAGGGGTAGGGAACCTATGGCTCTAGAGCCAGATGTGGCTCTTTTGGTGACTGCATCTGGCTCTCAGATTAATCTTAGCTGACATTGCTTAACACAATAAGTAATGAATAATTCCACTGGTAATCAGTGTTCAAAATATAAAACATTCTCATGCATTTTAATCCATCCATCCGTTTTCTACCGCACCTGTTCAAGAAGTCGCATTAATGATAAGAAGTATTTTATTCATTGTTAGCTTCAGAATAAACATGATATTAAAAAGAATAACAGACGTGTTATACTCTAATGTTGGTCTTACTTAAAAATGCACGCATTTAGTTGTATTTAGTGTTAAAACATATTATATGGCTCTCACGGAAATACATTTTAAAATATTTGACTTCCATGGCTCTCTCAGTCAAAAAGGTTCCCGACCCCTGGTCTAAGCTCATTGTGTTCTTCATTGTGTTTTTGAAACTGCACCAATTTCCTCAAAATTTTCAACAAACTTGAAGTGTTTTGTCCAGAGGATTAATTGTGATTTGTACGTTTTCATAATGTGATTGTTCTATTTTTGGCCAAAGTAAACAGCCTGGAGTTGTCTTTATTTTTAAGTTATCATGCCATGACTTTACCATTCCGGCCCACTTGGGAATAGATTTTCCTCCATGCGGCCCCTGAGCCAAAATGAGTTTGACACTCCTGTGTTAAACTATAGAATGCTGTGAAAAAGACATAGGCCATCCCTAATTGCATCATTTTGATTACCAGTAACCTTTTATGTAGCAATCATTTTGACATGACAAACGCAACATATTATTTTACGTCAAATACAAAACCAATTTCCACTAAACTTTGTAGAGGGCTGACACATGTCCCAAGACAGAATGCAATATATGTTGGTGAGGATCTGGATAAAGATGCTAATACACGGCAGTGTTATCCACACGGCTGTGATCTATTTGTGATAGTGGGTTGCATCTCAATTTCATATTTGGCCATGACGCAGGATTCATGTATTTTGGAAAACAAAAAAAACTGTAAAAAAACACTTTTCTTACAGTATATTTAATATATTTAAATATTTGTGTTATAATTAGGCATTAGTGATGCCTTTTTTTCTGTATATTTCCATTTCCACAGAATACTTTTCCACTTTGTATCAGTCCATCTTAGATGAGCTCAGGCCCAGCGAAGCCGACGGCGTTTCTGGGTGTTGTTGATAAACGGTTTTCGCCTTGCATAGGATAGTTTTAACTTGCACTTACAGATGTAGCGACCAACTGTAGTTACTGACAGTGGGTTTCTGAAGTGTTCCTGAGCCCATTTGGTGATATCCTTTACACACTGATGTCGCATGTTGATGCAGTACAGCTTGAGGGATCGAAGGTCACGGGCTTAGCTGCTTACGTGCAGTGATTTCTCCAGATTCTCTGAACCCTTTGATGATATTACGAACCGTAGATGGTGAAATCCCTAAATTCCTTGCAATAGCTGGTTGAGAAATGCTTTTCTTAAACTGTTCAACAATTTGCTCACGCATTTGTTGACAAAGTGGTGACCCTCGCCCCATCCTTGTTTGTGAATGACTGAGCATTTCATGGAATCTACTTTTATACCCAATCATGGCACCCACCTCTTCCCAATTTGCCTGTTCACCTGTGGGATGTTCCAAATAAGTGTTTGATGAGCATTCTTCAACTTTATCAGTATTTATTGCCACCTTTCCCAACTTCTTTGTCACGTGTTGCTGGCATCAAATTCTAAAATGAATGATTATTTGCAAAAAAAAATTTTTTAATCAGTTTGAACATCAAATATGTTGTCTTTGTAGCATATTCAACTGAATATGGGTTGAAAATGATTTGCAAATCATTGTATTCCGTTGTGAGTGTGAATGTTGTCTGTCTATCTGTGTTGGCCCTGCGATGAGGTGGCGACTTGTCCAGGGTGTACCCCGCCTTCCGCCCGATTGTAGCTGAGATAGGCTCCAGCGACCCCGAAGGGAATAAGCGGTAGAAAATGGATGGATGGATGGATGTATTCCGTTTATATTTACATCTAACACAATTTCCCAACTCATATGGAAACGGGGTTTGTATATGTCACGGTTAGGTGAATGCAAAGCGAGCGATGGTGTTCAAAAGGGCCACGGTCATTGTGACCACCCGCTTCCAGGTTCAAACTTTCGAAGATACGCCCCACCTGTGCACACAAAGACAAATAAAAATACGAACACCAAGTGGCTAGTGTGTTTTATGGAGTGATTTATGGTCTCGCTTACCGTTTTAAATCCTTTCACCTGCAAATATGTCTCGTGAATGCTTGCACGCGTGTGCGAGACAGCTGTGATTGAGAGCCATGAAAGCCAACCAAATCCAACATTTCCTCCTGCCTATGGGGAATATTTTTACAAAGTGTAATATGAACAAATGTAGACATTTATTTGAATCTGTTTTATGTTGGTAACAAATGCTAGGCGTTGGTGGTGTCCTTAGATTTTACTTTAGAAAAGTGTAATATTGAGCCGGTGAAATACAGCAGCTTTAAGTGGTGTTTTTTTAATGGTGTAAAGGATAACTATTTTTGAAATAGTAATACTTACCAAGCAGCAACCAATCTAACACAAAGGATGCCTTTGTCAACAGGAGCTCTGCACAAGTTCATGCCACAGTGGCACCCTGAATGCACCTTCTGTAGCTAATTGCCAATTCATTAAAATACCTCTAATTAGATTGAATGTTGTGCTCTTTCAAATAAACTTAGAATGGCCAACTTAGAATAAACTGTGTGTTGGTATGCTGAGAAATAAATCACTTTACCTATACAGTAATACCTCAATTTTCATTAGTAATCCGTTCCAAAAGGTCTGACAAAAGACCAAATTGTACAAAAACTGAAGTTATGTTTCCCATAAAAAGTAATGACATTCCAATTAACCTGGTCCAGACACCCAAAAATATTAACACAGAAAACATTTTAAAGAGGATGATTATGGTTCTTCATGAAATACTTTCATTTAACTGCACTTTAACGTTTATTGAAGACTATTGTTGGCGAAGACGGCAGTGAGCGAAGAGGGGAGAGGAGAGCCACACGGACATAGGGCTGCACAATTAATCACATTTTAATCACATTCACGATTTTGGCCGCAATTAAATTAAGGTGATCGTCTGCAATATTAACATTTAAAAAGAAGACTCTGCTGCATATCAAATTAAGCAGTTTCGCAGCCTGCTGTGGCAAAAAAGCGACAGCGGCCCTATTTGAAGCCCTGTGACATGGCATCCCCCCACGCCACAGGCCTTTGTCTATGTGCACAGAACCCATGACCACACCAACCACCTCGCTGGCCAGCATTGACAAACTTCGGAATGCTCATAATAACGAACACAAACTAGGGCTGTCAAACGATTAAAATATGTATCGCGATTAATCACATTTTGATCATAGTTAACTCAAAATTAACAACAATTAATCGCAAAGTCATCATTAATAAGTGTACCCGAGATAAATAATTTTCAAGTTTTAATATCTTGGCTGGACAATTAGTTTGCTTTAATGAAATGTGTTTCATACACTACTCTTTTTTTTAAACAGCTCAACGCAAAAAAGGACATAACTATGTTTTTAATGACAATAACAAAACAATGCCTGCTGTGTGTTGGTGTCTTGCCAGATTTTGCATTTTGTAGAAACACATAATTTGTAATCCTGCTGTAGGAGCACTTGCTTTCAGAGGTTTATTTCTACCTGAATGAACGCTCCTGATATTCTTTACTTTACATGTTGTACAGGTTAATGGTATTCATATCTATGCACGACAATGTCTTAAATGTCTCTATTTATTGATAATATGTAATATTCAGCCTGATAAACATTCTGTAATTGAGGACTCAACTGGAATATGTTTCAAACAATATTTCAGCCCCCCTTCTACATTGTTAATGTGGTTAAACCGGCTGCATGGCGTAGCGCCTTTACTTTGAAGCCGGAAACGTGATTGGTTCAAGAAGGTGTTTTGATGACAGTTTGCAATAAAAAAAATTCCCTTTCGACTTCCTGTCTACAGTTTTTCATTTTTGTTGCGCTTTTATGCCATCTTACTAAAGCAGTTAGTGTAACACTCTACATTGTATGTTATTATGCACATTAACTGTAAACACGGAAATGAAGCGTCCACCCACCTCTGATCGATGCGCACATTATGCATTTGCTGCAGTGACGTCGTCCTCCGGCGAATAATAGTCCTTTCTTGTCTCGAGAACAACTTGCCATGGCTGTGAACCTGATATTTCCATAATGTACCCTTTTCTTTTTCTATTTCTGCTCGATATTTTCCCGCTTGTGGCTCGTCAGCAACAAGTGAACTCAGCCAAGTTCCCCCTAGTTACGAAGCGGCCTGAGGGTCAAAAAGGACATGGGTGCATTAATTACCCATTAAAAACATTTGTGTCATTATTGGAACTTATAGTTAACGTGTTATTATCGCGTAAACTTTGACAGCCCTATAAAACAACAAATATTTGTTTATTTAGCTTTTTTATTAGACTATTTATCACAAATTACGCACCGTTGTATGTCTTAGTAGATTCCCTGCAATACTGGCACTAATACTACGGTACTATCAATTTTATAGTTTGCACACGCTATTAGGCACATGTTATTTAGATCCTAATAGATCAGGCTTTAAGTCACCGACGTGTGGGATTCTTTGTTTGGGCACTTGATTCCGCAGAATTATACGCAGAAAAACAGACTTGTTTTGTTACGCACAATGTTAGCTCGTATACGATAATTCAGACGGCATAAAACCAGGGCAAAAGATTAGCGACATTTTCGTGGAAAACCAATGAATGTGAAAAGTGGGCCATACGAAATCCGAGGCACAACTGAATCTCACTCATGTTGTTGTTTTACAGTATATTTCCTTTGTAAGCAGACACCAGTCTTGTTTGAGTTAATTTTATCAGGTATGTTAAGGACATGAGATATTGTCTGTTCTGTGGGTCATATAAACTAATGATATACAGTACAGTACAGTGCCACCTGCTCAGCTGAGACTTGCTTCAAATCCTCTTTTCTTCGGTTGTAAATACACGATAGATATGGCTTTGCTGCCACTCTTGCCCCTGGCACAGGTCTGAGTCTCACTCGCATCCCAAAGCTCTTAAGTCTTAAGAGGGATCACGCAAAAGGCCGGATGCTGCGATTGTAAGGATGAAAAGAAACATCTGCGGAAGAAAAGTCCTCTGTTGTTCGCATTTTAAAATTTATTATCATAATGATACAATAAGAGAAAATGGACTTATGACATAATTTCTTGATATCTAAGAAGCCGAGACTACATTTACATTTCCTTTTCGTGCAGCGTCCATGTGCTCTTAGTGGCAATGCACTGGAGTATAACTAAGCTAGCATGGAGGATATCCAACCATTTAGATCAAGCCTCTGGGAATTTTACATAACACATCATTGGCCAACATTGGTTTTTACATAAAGACAAAGCGGGCCACAAAGAACCACTGGACGGGCGTCTTAGCCTCAGACGAGCTGCTGGCTATGTTTTGCAGAGTCGTCTAAAGCTTCACGCTCCTGTGGTCACTGTTGTGCACGGAGAACGCCTCTGCTCATACCCAGACGGAACACAGACATAAAGCTGCTTATTTTTTTTCCAATACAAAGTGGAATAAAATATTTTGGGTTATTTATCTTAAATCTTCGCTGCAATCCAAACGTCTGGGACAGAGGATGATAAACTACCATTGATCGTCCCCATGTTGACGAAGCTGTCATATTTTATAGATGTTTCCTGCTCATGAACGTGATGTTACATTCATTTACAGAGACTTGTGCTAGTTCTAAGAGAGGAGGAAGGGCTCCTAATGCTGAGAAATGAGGACCTTCCCAATACATTTATCTCACAAGTGACAACGTAGCGTTACGAGGATGCAGCAAACTAATATAGTTCTTTCTTTATATTTCAATTTAGGTCTGTGTAATACAGCTGTATGTCATTGGCCTGCCAAGGATGCCACTTTGTCATTCCAAGGCCTTGTGACATAGTGGACAGGTGCAGAATCAGAGCCATTTCTAGACAGAAGCTGACTGATTACTTTTTCCAGCTGACACCACATGACATTCGCCCCAGTTGAGTTTGCTCAATACAAATTATTAGACATTTAATGTCCTGTTGTCACCTTTAGGCCAGCTGTTGATATGTGGCTGTGTACACACATCTCAAACACAGCAAGCAAACAAGTTTTGCACATAGAAACACTAAACCAAGGGTGTCCAAACTATGGCCTGCAGGCAAAGTGCGACCCGCATGATTGTGGCGGTCCGTTTCCCTGTATGATTCGTGTCAGAGCTCGGTCTGCGTTGCCGGTATTAAGTCGGATCCGTTTCCAGTGAATGTTGGACTCTGCCAGGGTTGCCTTTTGACACCTGTTCTGTTCATAACTTTTATGGACAGAATATTTCTAGGCACAGTTAGGACGTTGAAGGCATCCGGTTTGGTGGCTGCAGGATTAGGTCTCTGCTTTTTGTAGATGATGTGGTCCTGCTGGCTTCATCTGGCCAAAATGTTCACAGTTGAGTGTAGTGACTGGGATGAGAATCATCACCTCCGAGTCCATGGTTCTCGTCTGGAAATTGGTGGAGTACAGTCTCTGGGTTTGGAAGGAGATCTTGCCCCGAGTGGTGGAACTCAAGTACCGAAGAGTCTTGTTCACGAGTGAGGGAAGAGTGGCGTTAGATCGACAGGTGGATCGGTGCGGCGTCTACAGTGATGCAGACTCTGTATCGATCCTTCGTGTTGAAGAAGGAGCTGAGCCGGATGGCAAAGCCCTCAATTTACTGGTCGATCTACGTTCCCATCTTCAACTATGGACAGAAGCTTTGGGTTGTGACAGAAAGGACAAGATCAGGAGTACAAGCGGTCAAAATAAGTTTCCTTCGTCGCGTGGCGGGGCTCTCTCTTATGGATAAGGTGAGGAGCTCTGTCATTCGGGAGGAGCCTCTGCTTCTCCACATCGAAAGGAGCACAATTAGGTGGTTCAGGCATCTGGTCAGGATGCCCCCCACAAAGACGCCCGACTGGTAAGAGGCCACGGGGAAGGTCCAGAACATGTTGGGGGGACTTTGTCTCCCAGCTGGCCTGGGAACGCCTTGGGCTCCCCTGGGAGGAGCTGGGCAAAGTCTGGGCTTCTTTGCTTAGGCTGCTGCCCACGCGACCCGACCTCGGATAAGCGGAAGAATATGGATGGATGGATGGATGGATGGATGGACAATATCAATTAAATATTTTTTTTTCCTACTATTGGGTCTGATTTAAAGCCTTTGGGTTTTGCCCTTAAAGCCTTCACATCCAGGGACTTTTTGCCTGAGTTTGAAAACAATTACAAAACTGACAAAAAATATTTTGGTAATAAAAATATATTGATTTAATAACTGTAGTATTGACCTTATACTGATACCATACTTGGTATCGTTACTGTTTATATTAATTTCGATCCAGCCATCTCTGTTTATATTTAATAGTTCTAGCTTAGCGGTTAGCATATCCTTCTACGATGTCACTGTGGAGCATGTTTAGCTTAACCGTCGTTCTCCAATGATGATAATTGTAAGAAATGTTGAGTTTATTTGCCACCATGGAGGCCAGGATTGCTGACTTAGAAGTGCCTTTGCACTCTGGAGTTACATTAGGCGCTAGCAAAAAATACTACATTGTGTTGAGGGCATGTTTGCTCGCTTGTCACTGTCAAATTTGTGGTACACAGCTAGAATGTGTAATCAAAATTGCAATATCACAAAATAATGATAGTATTAAAAACTCTATCGTCAGCCACATTTATATCAATTATATCGTAAATTGTCTGTATTGCACAATCATACTAAGAAGTAAGACTAACTATGAATAGGTATTAACATGTATGGCTCGGTATCCGTGTACCTTAGAAAGATGTATCATTACCCTGCCATGTGTGTTGTTTATGTGTTCAGTGCTTGTTCAGTGTTGTGTGCAAATACATGATATCACACTTCTGTGCTAACTTTTAGGATTTCAATAGAATGACAGCAGCATGTAAAGATTAGTTGGCTTCTATTCCCCTCTGTCTGTATGATTCTAATTCAATCAATGCTTTCACAAATGAGGCCACATGAATAGGCGCAATATGAAATCATTTAAGAATATAGATTGATGAACAGTCCATGACAGCATTAGCAGCCTCTCCAGATTGCAGATGGAAAAAAGAAATCAATGAATTTGAAGACCTGTCATTTGCACAGGCCTCTTCCCTTAATGGTATGCGTTTCAGATGGGAATTACAAGTTGAAATATTCTTTTTGATTATTGGACATCCATAGCCAAATATGATTTACATTAATGAGGATAAGTGTATTAAAGACATTTTTATATCCCAGCAAACGAAACAATTGAATAATGGCTATGACAACCAAGCAGTGGCCTGAGATTATAGACAGGATGTAATGCAACTTTAATTAGCTGAATTGTTCTGACTTTTGAGTTTAATCTAATAAAACAAATACCCATCATCTTCATGTCCACTTTTAATATGATGATATTTTCAAGGCCAGGCATCATAGTTATTATTACCTATGCTGAACAAGCTGTAATGTTTCTTATATCAGTTGTTTGAAATTACTCACATTTATGACAGCTTTTTCTTTTAATTAATTAATTAATATTAACAACATTATAACTGTTAAACAATATAGGGGAGCAGAGTTGCACATGTAGTTACCATGACTTCATGGGTTCAAATTAGAGGTGGGGGAAATAATCGCAATTTGGACATGGACGATTATAACATCGATTAGTAAACGTCGATAATCGATTTGTTTATTGCAAATAAAGTAATGCAGACAGTTCTAAAATTTGGCTAACTGCAGGGAGCCACCTCACCAAGACAGCCGACCATCTCCCTTATCCTAGGGCTCTTATGTTCCAGTTTTGCACACATTTCCATTAATTTCCAATAATTTAACTGTTTTTTTATTACAAATGCAAATTAAATATGCACCAATTATCGATTTTTAATCGAATCATAGCTCTTGAATCGTAATCGTAATTGAATCATGAGGTGCCCAAAGATTTCCACCTCTAGTTCCCATCCAGCTTTAACATATCTGTGTGGAGTTTTTAGGTGTCCTCGCAGTCGGCCAATTGTATAATTGTCAAGCTCCAAGGCACACTTCACACATACCACAAGTTTGGCTAGTGTAAGTGCACTGATATGTGCCCAGGCACGGCCCACTTCTTTTCATATGGCACAATTGTATCATGTGCACATTCCCAAACTGGTGACTTAGTCATTTTAAACAGAGGAGAAGGTTCAGGGGACTAGCCTCCTTCGCAGCCTGTGTGCAGGGGCCCTGACATTGCTGTTGAAGCCACACAGGACTTTCACTTTTGCTTGTACTGTAGAGACAGTATGAAGGAAAATTGTTGTGGGTATGAAACTGTCATGTCTTGTGATCATGTCTAGTTTAGTTATGTTCTGTTTGGCTAAAACTCCATTGGTTCCTGTTTGTTACGCATCCTTGTTTGTTTTGTCACCATGGCGACCCATTAGTTTTCACCTGTCCTCGTGAGACTTACGCGCCTGTTTGTTATCATAGAGACTATTATTCAAGCCATAGTTGCCAGGTAGTCGACCTGGCGTCATTACTCTGCACTCTGATTATGCTCATTCCATGCCATAGTTCCATGCTCGTTCCATGCTTTTCCAAGTAAGTTTTTGTTTATTCATGTCACGTTTAGCAGTTCTTTTGTTTCATGTCCATAGTCTACGTTAAGTGTAAATTTTGTTCCTTAGCCAAGTTTTTGTCTCCGCCTTGTGCGCGCCTTTTGTTTGCACTTTTTATAGTAATAAATAAATCCTGTATTTACCTTCACGCCATGTCCGGGCCAATTCTTATGCATCTCGGGAAAACAATCCACGCAGGAAACTGCTCCATAGTCCAAGTTGTGACAGAAACTGTCACTTTTTGATTTTTGATACCAGGATATACCTTAAAACCAATAACCAGCACATGGCTACTTGCAGAGTATTACTATTTCTAAGGCTGTGAATCTTTGGGGACCACACGATTTGATTAGATTCTTGGGGCTAACGATTCGATTCAAAACAATTCTTGATTCAAAATTAATACTTTTTAATAAATTCTATGATTAACTACATTCCTCCATAAAATAGATGAGCAGCTGTGATACATTTCTATATCACTTAAAAGAAAACTGATTTTGTTTAATAAAATTCTACACAAACCTTTAATAAAGTCAAAAACAAATAAGGCAACAAGAGAAGTATCCAACACTTCTCTTTTCTTAAGTAAACCTGTACAGCAGATATAGACATATATATCAACAATATGATTTGCCTGAGTGGCTGGACAGGACAGATACCATTTCTTTATTAAGAATCGTTACTAAAAAGAACCGCAATTCATTGGAAAAAAAAAAATGTTTTGACACTCTTAACTATTACCATATTTTTTGGACTTTAAGCCGCTACTCTTTTCCCAAGCTCCGAAACCTGCGACTTATACAAAGGTGCAGCTGATCGATGGATTTTTTTTTACGCTAACGGCTAAATTATGGAATGGATTAAGCAAATAAATCAATGTACGAAATTGATGCACTTTAAGAATCTGTTCAAACACAAAGTGTTTATAAAGTTCAAGGAAGAAGAATCCTGATAAACATCTTGAACTTTATTTATTTGTTAAAGATTGTATTTATCTCATAAAGGATAAATAAAGTTTGATTGTTTTGTTGGATAAGTCATTTTACTGCCGTGTTACAGGCACCGTTTGGAAACAATTAAGGTATGTAAATAAACATTTACAAAATCTTTCTATGTAAATATTTCATTTCATGAAGTACCATTCTATACATCTGTGGCTCATAATCCGGTGTGGCAAATATATGAAAACATTTAGTGGTTTATATGCCGCTTTAGTCCGGAAAATATGTTTTTTTTTTTTTACTATTACTACTTATTACTTACAAAGAAGATCCATTAGTCAAACTATTTAAAGCCTTAAATACTTTGGGATGTTTAGTTTTTTCGAAAGGGAAGTGCTACATTTCATCGAGCCAGTGGTATCCGTCTTCATATGTTTTTTCACAGCAATTTTTTTAGTGGTAGAGTAACAAAACATTATATAAATAACTGCTGGTTGGGAACGGCTCAATATGCCTTCCAAAGGACCCCTTAGCTGCCCAAGGATCTATTAGCTTGGCTGAACATTGGGTCTAAATTTACAGAAGAAGAAAAAGCATGACGCTAGTATGACATTTGAACGGTGAAGTTCAATTGATCAAAAGTGTTAACATACATTGGCTTGCTGGATGTAGGTTGTTTTTGTTTTTGTTTCACCCCTATAAACATACTGATTAATTTAGAGCAATATATCAATAATGGCAAAATTTAAACATTGTGATATTTTTGCCAGTCATGTGTCGCATATCGTATCGTGACATATCCACAGATGGATGTACGGTGCAGTGACCAACATGCCACTGATTTGTCTTTATTCATTGAATTCGCAAATCTGTCCATTTATCACTAATTACTGTATGATTTGTTGTCTTTATGTATAAAGTATAACTGCTGTCACTGTGGCTCCATTTAATGTATTATAAGCGTGAGTTGACTCATGCTAAGGTCCATTTTCCCCAGATCCACTAAGCGGCCAACTGTGGCTTCACCCCTAGAGGTATAATCCCATTTACTGTGATCTTTTGTTTTTATGTCCTCGTTAAAAGATGCTGTCGTAGCAACTTGATTTAGGCAAATAAGTAGTTGGAATATTCCGTTTCTGAACATAAATTCATGTGAAAATATTGTCGCAGTTGCAAAATAGGCCTGGGATATTGTTCGATCCTGTTGAAAAAACCCAATCATGTGGTTTTTGAGGAAAAAACAACAAGTCAATTTTAAAATCCAAGTATTGTAGATGCATTCATGTTTTCTTGTGCATGCCGTAGCTGAATGTCAATGCTGTGACAGTTTTATTGCTTAAGACCTCTCTGCCGGGCAGGTTAGAGGAGGGGAGTGCACGACTGATGAGCATGGCAGGAAATTGGCAGATGGAAGCATCCATTTCACCGCTAATTAGGGTGTCCAGAAGCCAGCCGACTGACAGGGTTCAACTGGGCAATGTAGTGCCTGCCAGCTCCCATCCCGTGCGCTTTATAAAATGCTCTTTAATTCTCCAGCACAATATCATTAACTTTGTAAGTGGATGAACACAATGGACAAGCAATTTAATTAACTTCTAGCATTGAATGTTGGAGGAGAGACTAAATGAAATTAATGCACAATATTTCCCAGCGAGGCAGCCAACCTTGGGAGTGGGTCTGGATTGTTGGCAGGTCAGGCGCTGCCATGAGTTTGGCCTATTATGCCTTGTTTAGCCCCATCCATAATATTTTCCTCAAACATAAATAAAATCAGTGGTTTCGAGATCAATCATGACCGTGTCTCGCTCGACATTCTGGGAGATTTTAGAATAATGAAGTGAAAGCCTGGAAACACTCACGGTGTACAAAGATAAAATACAGATATTGCATGAGACCTTTACAGTGATGGGAGATTGCCTGAAATAGACAATCAATAAGTGGGTAGATTTCGTTTGGAATCTTTTGCCAATACAGCAAGGTTCTTCTGTACAAAATTAAAGAGAGTGAGTGTTTACACTGTAAATTGGTATAAATCACCCCAAAGCATTGCTATATGTAATTGGTAGGTTATGATGTTGTCTGTCTATCTGTGTTGGCCCTGCGATGAGGTGGCGACTTGTCCAGGGTGTACCCCGCCTTCCGCCCGATTGTAGCTGAGATAGGCTCCAGCGCCCCCCGAGACCCCAAAAGGAATAAGCGGTAGAAAATGGATGGATGGATGGATGGATGGATTTTACACTGCAGTACTAAGGACCACATGAATGATAACAAAACCTTTTTCATGTTTCAATTATAGCTGTCACACAATTAAATTTTTTAAATCAGATTAATCACACTTTTGCATTTTGATAAATCACAGTAAATTACTTGCATACAAAAAGACGTGAAGTGAAGTGAATTATATTTATATAGCGCTTTTTCTCTAGTGACTCAAAGCGCTTTACATAGTGAAACCCAATATCTAAGTTACATTTAAACCAGTGTGGGTGGCACTGGGAGCAGGTGGGTAAAGTGTCTTGCCCAAGGACACAACGGCAGTGACTAGGATGGCGGAAGCGGGGATCGAACCTGGAACCCTCAAGTTGCTGGCACGGCCACTCTACCAACCGAGCTATACCGCCCCAAAAAGACCCCAATATTTTGACACAAATTTCATTTTATTGTTAGTATGTCATGCAGGGTTGTTTGTTTTTTTACTTGATTGCACATTATGTATTTGTTCAAAACTAGTAACTTGTAACTGTCTGATTTAAAGTACCATTTGGGTGTATTTTGAAGTGACATTTTCCAGTGAGCACATCAGTCAGTCTCCTCACTCATCTTTGCACTGATGTATGCATTGACAACCTGCTTGGCACTCAGCATCAAGGGTTGGAATTGGGGGTTAAATCACCAAAATGATTCCCGAGCGCAGCCACAGCTGCTGCTCACTGCTCCCCTCACCTCCCAGGGGGTGAACAAGGGGATGGGTCAAATGCAGATGTTAATTTCACCACACCTAGTGTGTGTGTGACTATCGTTGGTACTTTATGATCATTGGCCGTATAACAACCTGCTCTGCCTTTCAGGTAACCAATCAGCGGTTAAGGTAAAGGAGCAGGTGCGATCGAAATAAATTACACTTAATTTCATTTGATTAGTTTATTTGAACAGGGACAACACACATTGATCAACATTGCTATAAATGCGCAAGTTTTAGCTTCAAAGCTAGTTTCCAACCATATTCCTTGGGCAAGATGTAGATTGCCAGGAGCCTACTTAAAATACACATATCTACGGCAACATTCAGCACAGGCATTATACATTAAGCTTCAACAGCACCATGAACAATTACACACAGGCACTGAAAGCAGGCAGGAAGAACAAAGCAATAAAATAGAATACATTAATGATGATGTTCACAAGTCTTATTCTCAAGAAGCCATGATTTTAGCATATTTTTTAATTGCCTTAAAGGCCTACTGAAACCCACTACTACCGACCACGCAGTCTGATAGTTTATATATCAATGATGAAATCTTAACATTGCAACACATGTCAATACGGCCGGGTTAGCTTACTAAAGTGCAATTTAAAATTTTGCGCGAAATATCCTGCTGAAAACGTCTCGGTATGATGACGTCAGCGCGTGACGTCACGGATTGTAGAGGACATTTTGGGACAGCATGGTGGCCAGCTATTAAGTCGTCTGTTTTCATCGCAAAATTCCACAGTATTCTGGACATATGTGTTAGTGAATCTTTTGCAATTTGTTCAATGAACAATGGAGACAGCAAAGAAGAAAGCTGTAGAGGGGAAGCGTGTATTACGGGCGGCTGCAGCAACACAAACACGGCCGGTGTTTCATTGTTTACATTCCCGAAAGATGACAGTCAAGCTTTACCATTGGCCTGTGGAGAACTGGGACAACAGAGACTCTTACCAGGAGGACTTTGAGTTGGATACGCAGACACGGTACCGTGAGTACGCATGCAGCTGCGGCTTCCAAACATTTGATCGCTTGCCCGTACGTGCGTGCCGCTATGTGCATGTCACGTACGTAACTTTGGGGAAATATATGTGCTGTATGAACTTTGGGGAGGTGAACGGTACTTTGGGCTGTGGGATTGAGTGTGTTGTGCAGGTGTTTGAGTTGTATTGGCGGGTTATATGGACGGGAGGGGGGAGGTGTTTGTTATGCGGGATTAATTTGTGGCATATTAAATATAAGCCTGGTTGTGTTGTGGCTAATAGAGTATATATATGTCTTGTGTTTATTTACTGTTTTAGTCATTCCCAGCTGAATATCAGGTCCCACCCGCCTCTCACAGCATCTTCCCTATCTGAATCGCTCCCACTGCCCTCTAGTCCTTCACTCTCACTTTCCTCCTCCACAAATCTTTCATCCTCGCTCAAATTAATGGGGAAATCATCGCTTTCTCGGTCCGAATCGCTCTCGCTGCTGGTGGCCATGATTGTAAACAATGTGCGGATGTGAGGAGCTCCACAACCTGTGACATCACGCTACTCGTCTGCTACTTCCGGTACAGGCAAGGCTTTTTTATCAGCAACCAAAAGTTGCGAACTTTATTGTCGATGTTCTCTACTAAATCCTTTCAGCAAAAATATGGCAATATCATGATCAAGTATGACACATAGAATGGACCTGCTATCCCCGTTTAAATAAGAAAATCGCATTTCAGTAGGCCTTTAATGTATCAACATAGTGTTTATGAGAGGGGACCTTATTTCAAAACTGGACTGCCCTTACTGAGAGGGCCGACTGGCTGAAGGCCCTTTTCCTGAAGGGAACTATCAGATTGTTTGAGAGGACGTGGATCTAGTTTGTCCCGTGCTCAGATGTACAAAATCAGAAAGTGGCGGTGGGGCCAAACCACGTAAGATTTTAAAAACCAGAATAGCATCATGCAATTTTACCAAACTTTCCCAGTTCAGTGGTTGATATTTGTAAAATATATTACAGTGGTGATGACGAAAATATTTAATGATTAATCTGCGTTTATACATGATTAATGGGATAACGTTTTGACAACCTGCTCAGTGGCCTAGTAGTTAGAGTGTCCGCCCTGAGATCGGTAGGTCGTGAGTTCAAACCCTGGCCGAGTCATACCAAAGACTATAAAAATGGGACCCATTACCTCCCTCCTTGGTACTCAGCATCAAGGGTTGTAATTGGGGGTTAAATCACCAAAAATGATTCCTGAGCGCGGCCACCGTGCTGCTTACTGCTCCCCTCACCTCCCAGCGGGTGTACAAGGGGATGGGTCAAACGCAGAGGACACATTTCACCACACTTAGTGTGTTTGTGACAATCATTGTTACTTTAACTTTAGTCGCATGAGTTAGTGTAAACTTTGACAGCCCTAGTTTTAATGTAAACACCCCCATTGACGGCAGCTTGACATTTTAGTTTTTATAATGAACGAGACAATTGAAATTTTAATTCCAATTAGGCGTGTTGGTTCTGTAAGCTGTGGGTTTACAAGCAACCGGGACTACAAAAACAAATACGCGTATTGATTTAAGTTTTCAGGGTGTAAAAATATTTAGATTTCAGTGTCAATTTTCAAAAGTTATTGTGTTATACTAAACTCTTGAAATGTTTGTATGTAAAACAGAAAACATTTAATGCAACCCGATATATGTAGATACTATCTACGTTCTTAAATATTTTGAAATAATACTTGGAAGACAGCACTGCTCATTTTGACATTCTTGTCGGTACATTTTAACGCAAAAAAAAAATAAAAAATCCCCAGATATTATTAAAGCAGAGTCAAAATGTGGTTTCGTCTTTTCATTTTTTTTATTGGTACTTGGGGCTGTGAAAAAGCATTTAACCAAACAAAATAATGTAATTACTTTTTCATTTAGAAATTAGCAAGATAATTTGTTAGAATGCCTTTCATCAATTTAATCTGTTTAACAGTGGAAGTCCCATATAAGTACAACAAAACAAGCAACCCAAAGTGAAGAAAAGAGTTTATTCAGAACAAGACAGATGGTCCCAATACTTGGGCCTCCTTCAAATCACAGGAAGTGATAGAGGAAGTTTTAATGAGACTTTTTTTGTGTATCCAGTCAGGCTTTCCAGGCAGCCGATGAATAATAGACATTGTGGCTCAATACTATGAATACTCAATCAATGGTTCAGGAAGAGGTGCCTTGGCAAACACATATGGCAGACGGGGGTGCGGTGAGGAGGGGGCAGCATACTCTGCAGCAATAGAAAAATACTGAGACCTCTCCATCTTTATCTGTAGGCTGAAAAAGCACACCATCTCTATTGATGAGGCACACTTTTGTGCTGCGGATGACAAACAAGCTGTTTGTGCAGTATTGGGCATTTGTTCAAAGAGGCTCCTGTGAAGGTGATCATTTAGCCCAAGACCCTGCATATTTACTCACACCCTTGCTGGGGGGAAAGAATAGTAAATTCTGATGCATTACAGTGTTCAGTTGTTAACAATAAAACAGTTTAGATTTGATTATCTTTTTCATATATTTATGTTTGATAGAGATGTCCCTATGAAAATTTTTACCTCAGCTCTCGAGTCCCTAGCCGATACTTTAACAATAGATTATAGAACTGAAAATGTTTTATAGCAAGTAACTTAAGTAAACACAACAACACATTTGTATTTGGGGACGGTGTGGCGCGGTTGGGAGAGTGGCCGTGCCAGCAACCTGTGGGTTCCTGGTTCAATCCCCATCTTCTACGAACCTCGTCACGTCCGTTGTGTCCTTGAGCAATATACTTTACCCTTGCTCCTGATGGATCGTGGTTAGTGCCTTGCATGGCCCTAGCCCCGCCATCAGTGTGTGAATGTGTGTGTGAACGGGTGAATGTGGAAATAGTGTCAAAGCGCTTTGAGTAGCTTGAAGGTAGAAAAGCGCTATACATGTATAACCCATATAAAGCTTATCTTGTTAAATTTACAAGTTGTTGTAAACCAGAAAATGTATTACGTTAGTGGTATTGAATGCTACATACCATAATTTGAACAAAACACAGTGGCTTGTTTACAATAACTAAAAAAAGCAAACACTACTATTGGCTCCCATTTAAATCATTTAGGCTTTGCCCTCAAAGCCTTTCTCTATCCAGACTCTGACTCCCTGAGTTTGTAAACAATAACACAAACCACAAAAAATTATTTTGTAAAAACAAAAACTGTCACGTCTGTGTGATCATGTTTTGTTTTGGTTATGTTCGGTTTGGTTTTTGGGCTCTTTGTGCACTCTTGTTTGTTTTGTTTCCATGACAACCCATTAGTTTTCACCTGTCCTCATGTCACGCACCTGATTCATTTGGACTCACACACCTGTCATTAATCATGTTCAAGACTATTTAAGCCGATAGTTGCCAGGAAGTCAGCCTGGCGACATTAACTCTGTTTGTTTTCTGCTACCCATGTTACCCATGCTACCATAGTTCCATGCCAAGTGAGTTTTGTCTATTTTCATGTTCCAAGTAAGTTTTTGTTTATTGTCCATAGTTTTGCCTTTGTGGTAGTTTTTGTTTCTTAGCCAAGTTTATCTCCGCCTTGAGCGCGCCTTTTGTTTGTACCCTTTTTGTAGTTAATGTTAAAATAAAATGATGTTCTTACCTTCACCCCATAGTCCACAAAAACAAGAAAAATATCAATCCAGTCACTATATATACTGATGCTATACTAGGGTTTGATTGATTGATTGAAACTTTTATTAGTAGATTGCACAGTACAGTACATATTCCGTACAATTAACCACTAAATGGTAACACCCGAACAAGTTTTTCAACTTGTTTAAGTCGGGGTCCACGTTAATCAATTCATGGTATCGAGTTTGTAAGATTTATCGATATATTTTTAAACAAGATATGAATTAAGAAAATATCGTATTATCAATATAATTTATTTCAAGTTAAAATGACCAAACGCCGCTTATTTGTTGCGTACCTTGTTCTCCCCCGCTCCTCACGCCCTCTCACGTATAAGATCGTCCATGATTTGTTGGTTTTTTACTATGATGAGTCACGATTGGTTGAGATTAGGCCAATCAGAGGCAAGATAGGGCGGGTCATGGAACCAGGAAGGGAAATCACAACAGACATCCCCAAATACGACCAGTCTTATGAGAGAAGAGCGATTTATATAATAAAAAACTAGTGGAAGATGGCAGAGGGATTCTCTTCTTTCGATTTTTCTTTTAGTGATGTAGACAACGTCCAGGAAACCCACAATGCGTCTACTTGGCCACATTTGGACAAATGTATGTCTGCATGAAACATTTATTTGAGTTGTTTACCATGTTATCCCAAATCCAACTCTTCTTGAGTTGCCAAGATAAATGCTGACAACAATGTATTATTTGCACAGCTATGTTATTTATTTTACGTAGAAAGAATATTTTTCTATTTGATATATGATATGTAATTCTGTGCTACTTAAACGGTTTATTTTCGGTGCTTTTAATACCCATCTTGACTAACTGCCTTAATAAAAGTGCCACTGACTGTTTACAGTACAGATGTCATTCACTTCAATTTCAGTGTATCTTGCTCAAAAATGCATATCTTTATATGTATACTTTCACCGGAAAATATATCAAGATTTATATTGAATATCGAGTTTAATTAAAAATATATATCGAGATATACTTTTTAGTCCATATCGCTCAGCCCTATGCTATACTATTGATAATATCGACAACTGGACCGATCACCCTTACTTTAAGGGCTTTAGTGGTTTGCTTATTGTGTTGTTCTGCTTGGTGTGTATATTAGGGCTGCAACGATTAGTCGACAAGTGTCGACAGTACAATTTGTCGCTGACAATTATATTTGTTGAAGATAGTTGTGACGTCATCACTCATGTTTTTCCGGGCGTAAGTGGGTCACTCGCAAAAACATCGCCAGTGATAACATGTCAAGTGTGAGGATATTCCTTTTATTCTTGTTAAAAACATGAATACCTTGCTCAATTTAAAGCGGAGACATATCATCGGACATTGTGAGGGAGAATGCGGACAAAGTTGGGAATTAGACAAAGTTGTGTCAAAAATAACTTAAACTATCATTTTAGCCAATATCAGCCAGCTAAACTTTGGCTACATCAATTCAAGTACATTTTGAAACAGCGTCAATTTGCAATGCCGTAAAAAAAAAAAAACACTTTAACAAAGGCAAACCGTACACACACACACACACACACACACACACACACACACACACACACACACACACACACAGTGAGAGGGAGACGTAGAGACAGACAGGCCCCGATGTGGAGGTATCATAAGATTAAACATACAATCTATTAAATAGCCAACATTTTGATAATTAATTATAAATATAATTCTACACATTGAGTCTATTGGTGTGCTAAAACTGCCAAGAGTTAATCAATCAGTGTGCAGCTTTTTAAACGTCACACAATGTTTTTTTTTTTGTTTTTTTTTGTTTTTTTTTGTGGGCTTCACGGTGGAAGAGGGGTTAGTGCATCTGTCTCACAATACGAAGGTCCTGAGTAGTCATGGGTTCAATCCCGGGCTCGGGATCTTTCTGTGTGGAGTTTGCATGTTCTCCCCGTGACTGCGTGGGTTCCCTCCGGGTACTCCGGCTTCCTCCCACTTCCAAAGACATGCACCTGGGGATAAGTTGATTGGCAACACTAAATTGGCCCTAGTGTGTGGATGTGAGTGTGAATGTTGTCTGTCTATCTGTGTTGGCCCTGCGATGAGGTGGCGACTTGTCCAGGGTGTACCCCGCCTTCCGCCCGATTGTAGCTGAGATAGGCTCCAGCGCCCCCCGCGACCCCAAAAGGGAATAAGCGGTAGAAAATGGATGGATGGATGGACAATGTTTTTGTTTTTGAGGTAGTTCGATTTTGTGTTTTGTTGTTTGTTTTCATTGCTGCTATTTTAACTGTTTTTTTTAAATACATAAACAAGGTAATTGTTTTTAATTTTATTAGTCATCCTAATTTTTGTTACAGCTGAATGAGCAGCACAGTTACAGTATAAATACATATTTATGAATGACTTAGTCATGTTTGTTGTCTGTAAGCACATGCCTAAAATAATTTAGGCTGCATTTAGAAGTCGATGGAAAAATTAGAGCCATTAAATATGTGTATGCTTTATTATCAATAAGTAATTGTTGACTAATAGACTATCAAAATAATCGTTAGTTGCAGCCCTAGTGTGTATGTGTAGCATGCTTAGCCATTTATTTTCCTCCAGTGATAATGTTACGTAGAATAAACTTATTTTCCGCCATGGTGGTGAGGATTAGTGTCTTAGCAGCGTCTTCACACTGTGGATAGACAACACGTTTGTTGCAGTTGGTCTTATATTCGAGCCGGTGTTCTGACAAGACACGCAGCCCCCCCCCCCCCCCCCCCCCCTGCAAGTGACATACGCACATCCTGCATGTGTGTAACAAGGAATTTAGGAAATGTTTTTGTGTCTCCTGAACGTTCATTTCTTTTGAAGGAATCTTTCTTTTGAGTACACTCTTTAGCCATGTACACACTGGGACACAGCTGCGGTAAAGATCGGCTGGGTTTGGCAGCTCATCATTCGATTGCCGATCAGATCTAGGTTCAAGATTCTTTTATTTGTCATTTTCAGAGTGTATAAATATACACATGAGAATGAAATGCTATTCTCAACCAGTGTTGCAGTGCAAAACAAATAATAGAATTAAAACAATATTTAAACAGATATAGTTATGATTAATAGATTATTAAATAGCCCATACAAATTAAGTTGTCTGTCACATTTAGTTCAGTTGGATTCTGTCTGGGAAGAGGGGGGTATTAATCACCGTTAAAAAAGGCCCTGATCTAATCCCATGAACAGAAATCAGGATATCTCAAATTTTGTATTTACATTATTGTTTTGACTGCAAATTAACTGATTTATATACCGTATTTTCCGGACTATAAGGCACACTTAAAATCCTTTTTTGCCCTCAAAACTCGACAGTGTGCCTAATAACCCGGTGTGCCTAATGTACGGATTAATTTTGTTTTTGCTCACCGACCTCGAAGCAATTTTATTTGGTACATGGTGTAATGATAAGTGTGACCAGTAGATGGCAGTCAAACATAAGAGATATGTGGTAAGAGGTATGATGGCAATATCACTCAAGTAAAACATAAAACATTACACACGGCGCTCAAAAATCTATCAAAATATTTTAGTACGACTTTGGTAAGCTATAAAGCCGCACCGCTTGATGGATTGTCGGCCCATTAAACATACGAGTATTACTATGGTGTGTGTATAAGGTAAGACATTATCTGGCGTTTTGTTTCGCAATATTATGCAAAAGCAACTTTTCTTACCTTCTGGTACCTGTTCATCTGTATTTGGGATCTTCATAAATCCTGAAAAATTGTGCGCGTCCGCCATTGTAGTCCGTATCGACGACATAGTCGATAGGCTTCTTTTTTTCCCTCTATCTTCTTGTTAGGGGACATTCATCCTCCGCTGTTGCCATTTCTAATATAAAGTAGTGTAAACTCGCCATTATTTACCCAAGGAACTTTAGTTTTTAGAGTTCCGGTCGGACGGTTTTTCACGGGACACATTCCGAATAAGGAGATGCTGTTCCGTTATGGATTTAAGTAAAGTCTGAATGTCGTTAAAACAGTTTGCTCCATCTTTTGACACTTCTTCCGCTTCCGTCCTTGCATGCTACACCGCTACAACAAAGATAACAGGAAGAAGACGCTGCCGAAGGTGAACCACGTAAATAAGGCCGCCCACAAAACGGTGCATCCGGAAGCGGCTGTCAGAAAGCGGCTTGAAGATGGTCTGTCACACATAATCTATGCAACATTTTGACCAAAGAACCACCATCACATGTTATGTAGACCACAAGGAAGTGTTTTCAATTCAGAAACAAAAAATAATAATAATATGACTCCTTTAATGCGCCTTATAATCTGGTGCACCCTATGGTCCGGAAAATACGGTACAAGTTTTTTCAGACAAAATGCTTGCTGTAGCTGCGTAGTGTTTAGAATGACTGTAGAGTCTAGGATGTTTTGTGTTTTTTTTTTTAATAGATTTTTGCTTTTCTTCTTTTTGCACCATCTACTACAATAAATCCTGCATGCAGCCCCACTACTAAAAGAACATTTACAGTAAGTGACAGCAAACAAGTGACAAAACCTTGAGCCTCTCTGCAGTTTTTCTCATTAAAGCCTTTCTGGACAGGGAGCTCAGGATCATTACTAGGCTCCACAAAGCCATTATGCCACACTTTGTTAGTAGCTGTGGGACAGTAGAATATTACTCTGTGAAGCTTTACAGTGACACTCTGATGACACCGAAGTGTGTACGTGGCAGCTCTCTTGGGACACACGGCTTTCCCTTTGCACAGATTGGAGGTGAGACCTTGAAGAAAAAATATTACTTTTATGTTTGCTTTATGGCCCATTTTTCACGTTAAATGCAGAAAATCTATTCAGAGGTCACAGAAATCCTGCTTCTCTCCATTGGCCATAACTAATTCTTGCAGCCCTCGGTATCGATAAAGCATTCATGGGAGCAAAGTATGCAGGATATGTACTGCAGCGTCCAAGTCTCTATTTTCTAGCAGCCAGTCTATTGGGACTTGTTCAGCCCTTATCTGCTCTGGTATTAGAAATGTCAACTCCACACTTGCATGGACACACACACAGAATTGGGAGGTGAGCCATTGTTGCTTCAGTGTGCCCTTATCTCTTAGCGACATTGCAATACAAGTCGTGATAAGAGATAGCATTGGCAGAACCGACAATAAAACCCAAGCTTTTATGGCACAGTTATTGTCTTTCTGTCTACAATTATGGTGATTACTCATTTCCCCTTATCTCCGCATAGCCCTCAGCAGGCTCTTAATAAACTGCATTTTACTAATAGAAAATTAAGTGTGCCCTTGGCTGGGGGGGTTTATAAATATGTAAAATATGTTTGTAATTATTTCATGGGTATCTGGCAGCTAATCAGTAAAGTGAGACGTGACAAACATATGTTTGACACAGGCTATTATGAAGCTCCTGGTAAAAGATAAGCATGGCCTGCCAGCACAATCCAGGCCTAATTAATATTTAGAAATTGTCATGTAATTAGACATATTGATTAATCGCTAATATAATGGCTTATTCATTGGGGGTTGTGCAGAGAGGAGAGGAGAGAGCACGGTACCCACTCGGTTTTTGGAACCTTGTCAGATGAATATTTATAGGGGTTATGGTTAAGTTGAATACAGAGAGCTGCTTACAAGTAGTATTGTTTGATGTGATATTAAGCTGTCTGTCTTAGGATCAACTTTTATTTGAGGAATGAAATTCAATTCAAATTGTATTTATTTAGCACATTGCACACAACCCCAGTTGATCGAAGCGCTGTACAGAAATAAAATGTAATTGAAAATAATGCAAATACAATGTCAGCATAATGAATAAAATACTAAAATGACTCGCTGTCATTAAATCTCTCGCTAGTATCACATAAGGTGATGTACAATATATGAATACATAAGTAATTAGGGTGTGCATCGCCACCTTAAATGCAGATCCTTTATGAATCGACAGTTATGGGTTATTATACAATTCACTAACAATACATTTTAAAACATAACAATTCGATGCAGAGGGAATCTTTGCATGGTGAAACAAAAAATTAATTTGTCATGTATCAGGTCCGTACAATGTCATTGTGTTTATTATTTAAATAGACACAGAAAAAACAGGCGGCTCCTGTATTAATTATGAGCAAATTTAGAAAAGCTACCAGGTTTTTACTGTTGTTTGCTCTGGTAACAATAAAATACAAAGGAAAGCAAGCTGTTTATCAAGCAGAGGTGTTATAACACAACAGTAACACAAGTGTGAGTTACAATTTAGTGCCACAAAGTAAACTAAATTGACAGCTTTGGTCAGACAGCCGGACTAGACCTGACCAAGCTAAGTCTGAGCATGAACTGATGAATCTTACTCGGATGAGTGGCGAAACGTCTTCTAAGACAAACCAAACAGTCCAGTTGCGATCGATTGAATGCCCTGAGATGACAATGACCTGGATGAATGAGAACATTCATAGACATATCTAAAGATAAAATCAGTTATCGATTTGTACAGATTATTTTTTACACTCCTAATAAGTAGGGAGTAAAATCAACCAATATATCCTGCTCAACTAGATATGAACGCCAGGCAGAAGTAAAGGGTTTTCAGTTCCTCTGAAAGGAGGAAGATTTAAATCATTTTTAAAGTTAGTTTTAATCATTTACCACACAGGTGTCGAATTTGAGGCCCGGGGGCCAGATCTGGCCTGCCTCATCATTTTATGAAAGCCTGAAAAGAATGTGTGTGAATAATAGGGATGTAACGGTATCACAATCTTACAGTATTAAGGCAACTGTACGATATATTTGTGATATATGTCAAAGTTAACTCAAAATGTAACTTTTAATAAGTTAAATATCTCAGGTTTTGATAGACGAACATGCCGCACATTTTTACTACCTTTTGCCACATAGGGTTGTTGGTCTGTTTTAGAATTACGGTCCCCATGTCATGGTCTAGTCTAAAAGGGACGCGTAACATAAAAGACGGACGCTTTGGACTTACTTGTTCTTCTTAAGTGAGTTGTGGCAACAATCCAAAAGAGAATCTCCCACAATGGGAAATGTAGGTTTTTTTTCAGACCAATCAACGCAATAGCACCAGAAAAAAACTACACTTACCAAGTTTTCATTTGATATTGTCATACGTCACTGCATTTTTGTGAAGATTTTGAAACCACAATACCGTTACATCCCAAGTCAAAGCTCTTTATCTTGCTTACTAAACACATTTGTTGTTTTAATTTTGACGGAAAAAATGTACTGCATGCATTTGCATATCTTCTAAACTTGTATATAACCTGATAATGCAACATGGTATTCCAAGCATTATTTGTTATCAACAGTAATTACCTAAATATCTGCTTGTCACCTTGTCTTATGATTTCAAAGTTATTGATCAGTTTGTCAATAAGAATGTATTAATCGAATGCTTGGGCAATTGTGTGATAATATCATGAGGCAATTATACATTTATATTCATATACTTTATATTTACTGTTACAGGCAGCCCTTTGAGAGCAGTTATGATTGCGATGTGGCCCTTCATGTAAACGAGTTTGACACACCTGATTTACCGCATTGTAGTATTTTAGTTTATAATTTATACATTTGCGGTTGTCCCTTGCTACATTGCACTTCAAAGTTTGCTGCTTCAGTCATTCGTACATTTTTTTAAAGCATATTCCACGTATTTTTGACGTAAACTAATCATGTTCAAGCATACAAGTTGCTGAAGTAAATGGAAATAACAATATTACAGTAGTTTTGAGATCAAACCAAGCAGAATGTGCTGTTCAGTATTGTGGCCACTGATTGGCTCAGCATCAGGCAGCATTACAATGAGTATAAAGGTGACTATGTGGGTCTTATTTAATGTCTGAAGGCTCTCATAATGTTTAAAAATCACATTTCGTAATGTATTAAACTCTAGCTGTGGAAACATCAGATTTGTAATGAATAACTCGGGCTGCAATGATGAATCAATTTGAGTAGAAAAATGTTTTAAATTCATATTATGTTGCTTCGATTAATCACTTAATGAGAGTAACTAATTAAGAATAAAAAATCCGGACCACATGGAGTGTCTGGAACTTTTAAATATGCGGACATATTGTGACATTACGACTTGGTGGGGTTTCATGATCTGTGTGACAGCGAACAGTGGATAGGTTTTATTTCATTTTTTATTATTGCACACACGCTAAAACTGCAATTTCAATGTTAATATGTGCATTTATAAAAAAAGAATGAAGGTTATAGCTAGCACAAAATATGTTTGTTTATTTCAACTATTAACACTAAAATACGCGTTGAGTTTATAAAGTGTGTTTTATGTGATTAGTCGATTACTAAACTACCTGCTATCTGCAGCTCTAAATACCGTATTTTTCGGAGTATAAGTCGCTCCAGAGTATAAGTCGCACCGGCCGAAAATGCATAATAAAGAAGGAAAAAAACATATATAAGTCGCACTGGAGTATAAGTCTTATTTTTGGGGGAAATTTATTTGAGAAAACCCAACACCAAGAATAGACATTTGAAAGACAATTTAAAATAAATAAAGAATAGTGAACAACAGGCTGAATAAGTGTACGTTATATGACGCATAAATAACTAACTGAGAACGTGCCTGGTATGTTAACGTAACATATTATGGTAAGAGTCATTCAAATAACTATAACATATAGAACATGCTATACATTTACCAAACAATCTGTCACTTCTAATCGCTAAATCCCATGAAATCTTATACGTCTAGTCTCTTATGTGAATGAGCTAAATAATATTATTTGCTATTTTACGGTAATGTGTAAATAATTTCACACATAAGTCGCTCCTGATTATAAGTCGCACCCTCGGCCAAACTATGGAAAAAAAACTGCGACTTATAGTCCGAAAAATACGGTAATTATTTCTTACTTGGTAAACGAGGATTTATGTACTTTAATTTTCATTATAATCCTAATTTCAAAGTGAAATAGTCTCTCAATAACGGAATAAGATATTGTCAAATAGATCAAAGCACATTAAAGTAGTAATGTACAGTTATTTATATCTATACAGTGTATCCATCCATCCATCCATCCATTTTCTACCGCTTGTCCCATTCGGGGTCGTGGGGGGTGCTGGAGCCAATCTCAGCTGCATTCGGGCGGAAGGCGGGGTACACCCTGGACAAGTCGCCACCTCATCGCAGGGCCAACACAGATAGACAGACAACATTCACACTCACATTCCCACACTAGGGCCAATTTAGTGTTGCCAATCAACCTATCCCCAGGTTCATGTTTTTGGAGGTGGGAGGAAGCCGGAGTACGTTTGTAATTCATTACGTTCGATAATGACCTTTAAATCACACAAATCCTCCTAAAGAGGCGTGTGTAGTTTTTTTGCACAATTTATTTCAGCACAATGTTGCACATCTGCAACACTCTGCACTATGTCCTCCTGAGAACCAGTGTCCCTATATGCAGTCGACATTTGTGTTTTGCGGGACACGGATACACCCCCAATTTCTACCTCTGACAAAAGAAATCCAATCCAAGCAAAATCAAATGTCCACTGCAGGGAGCGCTGGTTCTCAGGTGGATAGTACAACATATTTTGAATTGGTTAGGATCTGAATATGTATATTTCATAAAAATGTGTAAACCCATAACACGTACTGTGTAGCAAAAATAATATAATTAGAATAATTTTTCTTTTAATCCCCAAACTACATTATTTTCACCTGTTCTACAAATCCTGCAGTTTTCATGAGCTTTCCATTCAGTAAAACTTCTAATAAACAGCATCAGGCAGCTCTGTCACTATTTGGACCTCCCACCCATCGCTCTATGAGGTCTTTTGTACAGATTGTTGAGATGAAAGATGCAATAAGTGGAGGTTGGCTTTCTTGGAATGCGGTGAACAGTAAAAACATAACTGACCTTGAGTCTTGCCTTTCCCTCTTATTCTCCAGCCCCCTCCTCTATCTGTCTCCCCTTTCCCCCCGTCCTCCATCAGAGAAAGGAAGTAGGGGAACACACATAAGGTACAGGTCACCAGCCGCTCCCCTCATCAATTAAATGTGCGACAGTGTTTTTCTTTTTTTTTCTGTCGGCTGAACTTACATGTCAAGGAGATGAGCAGGACCTCATGTTTTCGCTTTTGACAAATCAGCAAATGTTTAATCTCAAAATGTGCCAGCACTCATAAATAATGCAGGCTGGGCCCAAACTGTCTCTCATCTTGTCGGGGAGAAGTGTCGTTTTTTTTTTGTTTTTTTTCAAACCTTCAACAGGAAAATACAGGAAGACTGAATCCATGTCTTGTCTCCTTCATCTGATAGAACCCTCAAATCCTCACTTCATTTGTCCTTTCCCTGTTCCCTGACATCACTGTTGTGCCTCCTTCTTTCTGGCTTCAGCCATGAATGTCTTGCACTACTCACAAGTATTTTAATTCAAATGTGCGCTTCCTTATGATAGAAGTTACTCACTGGCCTTGAATGGGAGAAAAGAGACTGGAAATGATCCTGAAGCAAAGGTCTGCCAATCTCAAATACATAGCCTTCATGTTCCCTAAATGGATAGAGGGCCAACAGAAAGCAGGGTAGTGGACTGTGAACCGCATCAAATCCCCGTCTCTATGACTCTCACTTCTTCCCACACACTTTGATCGGCTTGTCCACAGACTGGGAAAGTTTTTTGATTGTTCACAGAAAGAAAAAAAAATGATGTTAAGCCTATTGAAGTGCATATTTACTCATTCACAAGTGCAGTTGAATGCATCCTTTGGGTCGCTAAAAATAAATGAGTCAAGACATTAGAAGGCTTAGAGCCGTAGTATTGACTGCATTGTTTACTGTACAGCACACCCTAACAGGACATGTTAGACTGTTGTTGCCAGTGCGTCCAATTTAGCAGAACCACTCAAGTTTGATAGACACTTGTATTGTGGCGGCCTGTTCATTTCTACACAATACAGACATAATCACTGTGATGAACTACCATATTTTCCGGACTGTAGAGCACACCCACTAAATTTTAGAAGAAAATAAATATTGTTAAATATATTAGCTGCACTGCAAATATTTACGTTGTGAAATTAGTTATTCACACAGAAATATTTTGCAAATGTTTTTTTACATACCTTAATTGTTTTCAGACTGTGCCTGTAAAACGGCAGTAAAACATCTGATCAGACAAAACAAAAGTCAGCTGCGGAAGCTAGCTCTTCAATCAATCAATCATCAATCAATCAATCATATTCCTTATTAGCTAACTTCAATCAGCTAAATAGACTTTATAACTCCACAGTGACATTTTCGTGACTTTACAAAACAGACAAAACAAAAAGAATGCCATTGTAAGTCCATGATACAACCACAGACACTTCTAAACGTGTCAGCATATTAGCTAATGCGAATGACGCTATCACGAGAGCGCACACACATTTGCATGGAGACATTACTATCAAACATGTGTTGGTTTAGTAAATATGAATTGTTTTAGTTTCATCGTAAAACTTACAAACATTGCTTGGAGTGATGAATGAATAATCTATACGAGCTGAAACACAATGGACAACTTCAAAACGAAACACCACTTGTATTTCCGGTTCAAAGCATTACGCAGAAATAAATACTGTAGACATTCCATCGGCAGCACCAGCAGTGCGCAAACTCGTGCAAAATATGGCGCCGTAGCACAAACAATAACACATTTTTAGTGTCTCTGTGTTTTATAAAAACTATTTGTTGAATACAAAACATTATGGTTGTAAGAGAAGAAAAAGCAAAGGATTTATAAGCCGCAGGGTTCAAAGCACAGGAAAAAGTTGCGGCTTATAGTCCGGAAAATAAGGAACGTCTTGAACACATTTGAACAAAAAAGTCTCCAGTTCACTTTCAGCTAGAATTGCTCTGAACACTTTTTGTGTAAGGCTATTCGTTTTGCGTGGAGTTTGCAGGAGTAAACAGCACCCCCAAACCCAAAGCTCATAAGGTTGATTTCACTTTCTGATCTTGACCTAGAGGTTGACAAGGTGCCATCTACTGCCTGCTGTTCCTCCGTGATGCGTTAAAGGCAGAGAACACACGCTGCTTTAGATTGTGAAGTACTGCTGTATACAGTCCTTCCAGGATTTCAAGGGCTTTTTTTGGTGATATTCGCATCCTAAAAAGCCTGCGTTCACGGCGGCATTTTTAAAGAGTTGCACACAGGCTGAAATGTTTTGAGCCTTAATTTCTTCAGTTTTATGTCAATGGTTTGTTTTATTTGTAACTGTGACACATTGTAATTATTTTAGGAGCCTTTGTATTTTATTTAACATCAAAATATGTCATTAGGTCTGGTGCTGTGTTATACATTTTACCACCAAGGGATTTATTTTATCCCAGTGCATTAGTTGGTGAGCCAGGCATTCTGATTAGACTTAAGTCAGATGGAAGAAGAAAGCAGTGCCTTATGATTTCTGTGTTCTTTACAGGACCATACGTAATCGGTCTAAGAGCCGCACGTCTGGGTCCTGTTACGTGTTCTATTCACCTTTTTTTTTTTTACACGTGACTAGTTTTACTGGCGTGCTTACATTACCAGATACAGGATGTCTTACGCCAAACATACTGTACCAAAAGGGTTGTACCGTATTTTCCGTACTTTACAGCGCATTGTTATATAAGCCGCACCCACTATATTTTAGGGGAAAAACATTTTTTTCCACATATTATCAGTACCACACTATAAGCCGCAGATATATACCTCTCGAAATGAGTTATTTACACAGAAATATTTCGTAAATGTTTTTTTAAATACCTAAATTGTTCCCAAACTGTGCTTGTAAAACGGCTGATCAAACAAAACGTCATCGTCATGGACCCACTAGCTGTGGAAGCTAGCTCACCAATTCGCTAAACAGATTCAATTACTCCACGGTGACATCTTGGTGAATTTACTGAGGAATTTGTGAAACTGAAACAATACAAAAAGAATACCATTGTAAGACATACTAAAAAAGACACTCATAAACGTGTTAGCATATCAACTATGGCTAACGACACTAGCTTTATTACATTATGATACCACGTACAAATGTGCATGAAAACACTCCTAAAGACATCACACGGGACGATTTATTAAGTATAAACAGTTTAAATTATATTGTAAAACGTACAAATGTTGCTTGGAGTGATGAATGGAGAATCCATATCAGTAGACACGCTATGGACGGCTTCTAATTTTAGTTGAAAGTACCAAATGGAAGGACAGCACCTGCAGTGAGAGAATTCGTCCAAAAGTTTCGATTCCTCGTTTCGATTCCAGTTCCCAAAGATTCTTAATTCTCAAAGATTCTCAGTTCCCATTTGTTTAAGAGACAGGGTCAAAAATGTACTATTAATTTCTCACAGAGCTATTTTTAACCAGTTTGAGTTGAAGTTTATTTGGAACATGCATGCATACAACATGATACATCACAATTTCCAGTTTCTCTATTCAACATGTTCGAAAAGGAGTAGGAAGAAGCAGAGTTTATTTAATCCTGCCCCTTTTCCTTTAAATAGCAGTTGCTAAAACTTTTGTTAATTTCCTGTTCTCAATTTATTCACAATATACTCCAAATGTAATAACAATAAAAATAAATAAATACATTATAATTATTGAAATAAGTTATATTTCATATAGTGAAATAAATAGGGTTATCTAGAAAATTAATGGATGGATGAAAAAAATTCAGAATGTTTATCATGGTTCTTCTTCTTTGTACTTTGTAAACATTTTAAGTTTGAAGAGTTTCTAAAATTGGATGATATTAGTACATTGTTTGATTTCTTTGCTTAATCCATTCCATATTTTAATTCCACATACTGATATACTGAAGATCTTAAGTGTTGTACGTGCATACAAATGTTTTAAATTACATTTTCCTCTAAGGTTATACAGTATTTATCCTATTTTTTTGAGAAAAATTGTTGTATATTCTTGGGTAGCAGATTATAGTTTGCTTTGTGTACAATTTTAGCTGTTAGCAAATTCACTTTGTTGTGAAATTTCAGTATTTTTGATTCAATGAATAAAAGGTTTGTATGTTCTCTATATCCAACATTATGTATTATTCTAACTGATCTTTTTTGTAACACGGTTAATGAATAAGTATACATTTGTAGTTATTTCCCCATATTTCTACACAATAACTCAGATATTAACACTAGCTAGCAGTAGAGAACATGGAGTGATTTTTGGTCCTAAGCATGTTTAGCTTTATTCATTATTGACCTGTTTCTTGCCACTTTATGTTGTATATTTTTTTATATGAGGTATCCAGTTCATTTTACCATCTTTTATTATACCTAGAAATGTGGTTTCATTTACTCTTTCAATTTCTATTCTGTCTATTTGTATTTGTGTTTAACTTTCCCTTCTACTGTTACCAAATTGCAGTATTTTAGTTTTACTGAGGTTTCAGGATAGTTTGTTTTTGTTAAACCATCTTTTTAATGTGTTAATTTCTTCTGTTATTATTTGTATTTGCTTCTGTGTCTTCTCTCCTGAACAAAACGCTGTTGTATCGTCCGCGAATAATACTAACTTGACATTTTTTGTAACTTTACAAATGTCTTTTGTATTAAGATTTAACAATTTTGGTCCTAGTATTGATCCCTGGGGTACACCACAGGATATATTTAGCATTGTAGATGTTTCCTGTTGGTTAAGTAACTTCTAATCCAGTTTAAAACCAACCCTCTGATGCCATACTTTTCTAATTTTGTTATTAAAATATTGTGATTAATTGTGTCAAATGCTTTAGTTAGATCCATAAACACTGCGGCTGCACATTTTTTATTATCTATTGCATCAAAGTTGAATTATTAGCTCTCAAAGTTGAAATAATAGCTCTCGAAGTTGAAATATTAGTAATAATAATAATACCTGGGATTTATATAGCGCTTTTCTAAGTACCTAAAGTCGCTTTACATGTAGAACCCATCATTCATTCACACCTGGTGGTGGTAGCTACTTTCATAGCCACAGCTGCCCTGGGGTAGACTGACGGAAGTGTGGCTGCAATTTGCGCCAACGGCCCCTCCGACCACCACCTATCATTCATCATTCAATTCACCGGTGTGAGTGGCACCGGGGAAAAAGGGTGAAGTGTCCCGCCCAAGGACACAACGGCAGCGATTTTTGGATGGTAAGAGGCGGGGAGCAAACCTGCAACCCTCAGGTTTCTGGCACGGTTGCTCTACCCACTACGCCATGCCGCCCCCTAAGTATATAAATACAAATCTTTTGACCTTGAATATTAAATGTTATGAGGCTTCTTTCTACAGGATTACACTTTGTCAAAAGTGTAACTTTATTTTTGAAAACTTCATAAAAAAAACATTTGCAAATTCGGTATTCTGTTGTTTATGTGTTAGAAATAGGGACGTTCCAATCAGGGCTTTATGCTGCCTTTTCCAGTACGAGTGAAATCTGCAGACACCGATTACATGTATTAACTGTATCGTTTCAACGGTGAGTGCTATTGACAGTAACTATATCATTACAGTATTTAAAAGTAGTTAATTTTTTTCTTTTATTACATACAGTTGTTTGAGCAAAACAAATTCAATACTACCCAATAACTAATCAAAAGCAATAACTACCATCCAACTACGTCACTGAACTCTCAGAAGCGTATTTTCAGCCCTTCACCTTGACACTTAGTTATCTTAGGGCCAAAGGGGAATTCAGTCTGAGCCTAAATCAAAGCAAACATTAACTATTACTCAATTAAAGAGTTTGCTGCGTAGCTGTGGCTGTGGCAGCTATTTCTTCCGATCAGCAGACTGAGCATCGAAAATTGGAATCCATGTTTAAAAATTTGGACTGTTTCGGAAAGTATGATCCGGTTCCCATCAATGCTCGATGCTTAACCATATTCATTGTTCAAGATATGGATGTTTGCTCTAAAATCCAACATAATTCTTATCTCCCGTGTCTTGTTCTTGCAGGCTCTGGGAAGTTTCTACTTCATTCACGAATCTTTGAAAAACGTCCAACAGTTTGATTTCAAAGGTGAGTCACACATATAGATCATGGCAACACACTCTGAAATGAAATCCTCCCACAGTGGCCCCTCATCCCACCCCTGCATATCACACACACAACCATTCGCAGGCTATTCCCACTTCCATCAAAACCAACGAGCTAAGATTGTCTTTGAGGATAATGTAAAAGGAGCGGGGCCGACTGGTCGTGATTATTAATATTAGCATTTAATTCATAAGATTTCGGGCCTACAGTAATGGTGTGCAGCGGGTTATTGGACAGTTACGGCGGTCTCATCAGCCTGCAGTGTCAGAGGGCCCCGGGGTCCTGCGGCCACGCTAATTAAAGACGGGATATAGATGTGGAGGTGCCTTGCTTCCTATTAGACCCAAGTCAGCATTAGCACCAGTTACCCCAGTGAAGGACAGGGCGAAGGCAGGGGAGGGCTCCATAACAGAAGAGGACCACTCCACACTTTTATACCTTTTAAGTTCATTTACAAATGCAATTACCGTATTTTTCGGACTATAAGTCGCAGTTTTTTTCATAGTTTGGCTGGGGGTGCGACTTATACTCAGGAGCGACTTATGTGTGAAATTATTAACACATTACCGTAAAATATCAAATAATATTATTTAGCTCATTCACGTAAGAGACTAGACGTATAAGATTTCATGGAATTTAGCGATTAGGAGTGACAGATTGTTTGGTAAACGTATAGCATGTTCTATATGTTATAGTTATTTGAATGACTCTTACCATAATATGTTACGTTAACATACCAGGCACGTTCTCAGTTGGTTATTTATGCGTCATATAACGTACACTTATTCAGCCTGTTGTTCACTATTCTTTATTTATTTTAAATTGCCTTTCAAATGTCCATTGTTGGTGTTGGGTTTTATCAAATAAATTTCCCCAAAAAATGCGACTTATACTCCAGTGCGACTTATATATGTTTTTTTCCTTCTTTATTATGCATTTTCGGCAGGTGCGACTTATACTCGGGTGCGACTTATACTCCGAAAAATACGGTACATTAAGCTACACAGGGATATCAATATTTGTGCACCGGTTGCCTGATGTTGATTTTACATCTTTATATACTGTATATACATACATAAATATTCAACATAGGGTTGTCAATTATCACGTTGATTACAATTAATTAATGGCTGTCATATTTAGAGTATTTAGTTTTTTAATTGTGTTAATGTCATTTTCAAACTCTAACATTACTGTCTCTGTGTGCCTACCTGTGCAAGTGTGAATTACAGGATTGGCTCCCGCCTACCTACATACTCAGTATGAAATTAAATAAATATCATATTTATGCAGTGCAACAACATCTGTTTGAAATTTATTTTCTCCATGAGGTAGATGCCATTGGTTTGCATTCTCTCCAGCAGGTGGTGCAGTTGCCTGTGGAAGGTCGTGGCTCAGAGTGCACTTTCATGCTTTATTTTTTAAATACATTATTAATCACACAGGCGCTCTTTAAAAATTAACCCTCTTTGATTGTTGCATGTGTTCATTTTCTTCCATCAGCAAAGAAATTCCGGAAGGTGATCGGGAAGGAAACCTGCTCCGAGACACTAGAATGCACACCCATGCTGGAGAAGGAGAAGTTTCCTCAAGACTACTTTCCTGAGGTGAATAGTGAGATGTTGTTTGGAAGAAAAATGGAATCGATCGCATTTTCAATGGGAAAAAAAAACATATTTAGCAACTCAAAAAAATAACTCAAGTCAATTATGGAAACACAAAAAAGAGTAATCAAATCTAGAAAAATATCAATTTCTTCTGCTTCTTTATATTAGTCTCAAGCTTTTCTACATTGTACTTTTTGCTGTACAGTCAAAGACAAAATGCCTCCTCTGGCTGTCTTTTCCTCAATTTAAAGACAAACCGGTCTGTAAATTGAAATGTTAGATGTTGAAACTCTCCGCTGACTCCTGTGTGTTCAATTTTGCGACATGGTGCGATGCTGTGCGCCATCATAGGCAAGCTGCACATTGAGCAGGGCTATGCTGATGTAGTCATAAAGAGCACCGCCGCCTGTGTGTCATCCCCACACTCCCCACTCATCTGTCAACCATGCTCCGACGGCCGCCTCTGCAAATATATGCAAAACAGATGGATTCAGCTCTGTTCGCACACTTCCCCCAATTTCCATGTCTTTCACAAACTGTAGGCCCCGCAGACAACCATGCAAACATATGCATTCACACCCTCACAATTCAGACATCATTGATCATCAATCTGGATCTGATTTAAAACCAATTACACTAATTGAGGCAGAAATCCACTTATGTCAAAGCAATATTCTGTTTTCAACAGGACAATTTTAAAAAAGCACAAACAAATTAGGCCCAGCATGAGAGGGACGAGGAGAAGGATGTATAGGAAAAGAGGCTGAGAAAAGTTTAGTGATTTATGCCCCTTTTCCTGACTGGGATATGAATCTGGGATGATGCTCCAGAGAACGGCACTCCAGATAATGTTAGCCCATTTAAAAAGAGCAGATTTGTGTAGTCTATCAGGGTCGCGATGTGTTTTTTTCCCCCCGCCTGTCTCCCTCCTCCTCCCCCTCCCCTTCCTCCGGCCCTCCATAGTGAGAAATTGGTTGTTATCATAGATCACAGATACGGCTCAAACCTCTTATGAAAGATGAATTAATTTCACTAATGCTTTAATGCAAAGCTCTCATGAGGGAGGCAGACTGGTGATAACCCCTGCATCGTCCCCGCTTCCTCCGCCTGTGATTTATGCCCTCTTTTAGTAGATGAAACTGCCTACATTTGCCATCCATCTGAGGCCTTGAGGAATCCTATTACATGGGGATCTTGGAACGAACACAGTCCCAAACCAGTTGCTTCAATTCTAGCTGGTTAAGTTGGCCTCAACCGTATCATGGTGTTGCAGTCAGAAATGTACATAGACAAAGAGGGCAGCCATGCTCTTAATTGATATATCTGATGAGATTAGATCTTTTATAAATGACACACTAGTTTTTATTTGTTGGACTCTAGTGGAAGGTTAGAGAGCGATAGCAGACAGATGACTTGGTTGGTGGAAGACAGATGTTTTTTTCCCCCTGAATCTGTCCTACATTTATAGTTACCCATCAATAAAATGTCAATGGGCTGAATGCTGATGACATCATGGTGGGAAGCGTTTGTGTGCACGCTACAGTGGAACCTCCAATTTGAAATGCAATCTGTTTCAGGAAAATGGTCAACCCTTTTATGAGTTCAAATTTTGAAACAATCTATATGGTCAATACATTTTTTTGTCAAACTGGATTTTTTTAAGGGGACATATGATGTAGTTTGTCTTTTCTGACTTGATTGATTGATTGATTGATTGAAACTTTTATTAGTAGCTTGCACAGTGAAGTACATATTCTGTACAATTGACCACTAAATGGTAACACCCGAATAAGTTTTTCAACTTGTTTAAGTCGGGGTTCACTTAAATTGATTCATGATACAGATATATACTATTTTCATAATACAGTCATCACACAAGATAATCATCACAGTATATGAATTGAATTATTTACATTATTTACAATCCTGGGTGTGGGATATGGAGGGTGGTTAAGTTTGGTTGGAATCAACACTTCAGTCATCAACAATTGCATCATCAGAGAAAATGACATTGGAACAGTGTAGGTCTGACTTGGTACATATGTACAGCAAGTATTGGACACAGAGAGACAGATCAGAAATTATAAGAAAAAGTGCCGACATTTGATTGTTTACATTTGATTATTTACAATCCGAGGAGGTATGATGAGGAAGGGAGGGTGTTAGTTTAGGGTTGAAGTTGCCTTGAGGTGTTCTTTTAGTGCGGTTTTGAAGGAGGATAGAGATGCCCTTTCTTTTACACCTGTTGGGAGTGCATTCCACATTGATGTGGCATAGAAAGAGAACGAGTTAAGACCTTTGTTAGATCGGAATCTGGGTTTAACGTGGTTAGTGGAGCTCCCCCTGGTGTTGTGGTTATGGCGGTCATTTACGTTAAGGAAGTAGTTTGACATGTACTTCGGTATCAGGGAGGTGTAGCGGATTTTATAGACAAGGCTCAGTGCAAGTTGTTTTACTCTGTCCTCCACCCTGAGCCAGCCCACTTTGGAGAAGTGGGTAGGAGTGAGGTGTGATCTGGGGTGGAGGTCTAGAAGTAATCTGACTAGCTTGTTCTGGGATGTTTGGAGTCTAGATTTGAGGGTTTTGGAGGTGCTAGGGTACCAGGAGGTGCATGCGTAATAGAAAAAGGGTTGAACGAGAGTTCCCGCCAGAATCTTCATGGTGCTTTTGTTGACCAGAGAGGAGATTCTATAGACAAATTTCGTTCGTTGGTTGACCTTTTTGATTACCTTGGTTGCCATTTTATCACAGGAAAGATTAGCCTCTAGAATGGAATCTAGGTAGGTGACCTCATCCTTCCTGGCGATAACAATGTCACCCACTTTTATAGTGAAGTCACTGACTTTCTTAAGGTTGATGTGGGACCCAAACAGGATGGATTTAATGTTGCCACAATGTTAGATATTTGTGTCAAACGTACGGCCTTTGGGCCGAATCAGGCCCGCGAACAGGTTTTATCCGGCCCGCGGGATGAGTTCGCTAAGTATAAAAATGAGCCGAAATTTTTAAATGAAAGAAACTGCTGTTCTAAATGTGTCCACTAGATGCCGCAATAGCAAGTATTTTTATCTTTGTAGATAATGCTACATAAAAATACAAAAAATAAACCACATGATGTTAGTGCACCAGTCGAGGAAAATGAGCAAACTACATGAATAACGTCCTGTAATTTGATTTTGATATCATTTTTTCATCTTGATAGATTGGAAATGAACACCAATGAGTTAACTGATGAACATTATCACATAATTTATCCAGAAAGTATAAATTACGCTAAACAAAGATAGAATACTGTTAACCGCAACATGTTAGTGTAAAAAAAACAAAACAGCAACATTATGATTTGTACATTTTCAGAATGTGGTTGTTCTATTTTTAAACAAAGAAAACAATCGGAAGTTGTCTTTATTTTTAAGTTACCGTGCCATGATTTTACCAGTCCGGCCCACTTGGGAATCAACTTTTCTCCATATGGTTCCGATCTAAAATGAGTTTGACACTCCTGTGTTAAACTATGCCAAAATATCAAATCATAAGGTTCATGAATTTTGGGCGTGAGCTGGCACGCAGTTTTGGATTCCTCTGTTAATGAGGAGTCTTGTTCACGAGTGGGGGAAGAGTGGATCGTGAGATCGACAGGCGGATCGGTGCGGCGTCTTCAGTAATGCGGACGCTGTATCGATCCGTTGTGGTGAAGAAGGAGCTGAGCCGGAAGGCAAAGCTCTCGATTTACCGGTCGATCTACGTTCCCATCCTCACCTATGGTCATGAGCTTTGGGTCATGACCGAAAGGACAAGATCACGGGTACAAGCGGCCGAAATGAGTTTCCTTCGCCGAGTGGCGGGGCTCTCCCTTAGAGATAGAGTGAGAAGCTCTGTCATTCGGGGGGAGCTCAAAGTAAAGCCGCTGCTCCTCCACATCGAGAGGAGCCAGATGAGGTGTTTCGGGCATCTGGTCAAGATGCCACCCGAACGCCTCCCTAGGAAGGTGTTTCGGGCACGTCCGACCGGTAGGAGGCCACGGGGAAGACCCAGGACACGCTGGGAAGACTATCTCTCCCGGCTGGCCTGGGAACGCCTCGGGATCCCCCGGGAGGAGCTGGACGAAGTGGCTGGGGAGAGGGAAGTCTGGGCTTCCCTGCTTAAGCTGCTGCCCCCGCGACCCGACCTCGGATAAGCGGAAGAAGATGGATGGATGGATGGATGTTAATGAGGTTTTGCAGTCTGGCTATGTTGGCTATTTACTGTAAGGTAAGATAAAGTATTATTGCCATCTAATTGTGGCATGCACCAAATAACACCGACATGTCACATGAAATGTTTTAAATGCTACCAAAATTAGCTGTTTTTTATTTGGCCCTGAATCGATCTGGGGGTTTATACATATTGTTGTGACTGAGTTAAATTGTATTATGTTTATTAAGTATATTTTCGACTGTGTCTGGGAAGAGAAATGGCGGCGACGACTTAAAAATATATATGTACATTTTCAAAAAATAAATGTTGATGCTTTCGTAGAAGGTGGGACGTGGTTTCATTTGCAATCATTGAACGCTTCCACAACAGACAGATTTAAGACTCAAAAAGCAGGTTATAAATGTGACTGTGGTGCAAAATTTACCACACAGAATCTACATTTACAAAAAATGTAGATTAAAATCATCACCTTTTAAATTATATTGCATGAGTTAGCCACTGTGCTGTATAATAACAACCTGTGATGGCATGAGGAGTAAATTGGGAGGATTTACAATGATGACTTGCCTGTTTAAGTCATACAAGTGTAAAAAGAAAATAATCTCTGTTAATAATGACACTTAAAGTGGACCTATGATGTTTTTAAACTACATTTAAAACACTTCCTTGTGGTCTAGATCAGTGGTCCCCAAGCATCAGTCCGGGGGCTGGTACCAATCCGTGACACATTTGCTACTGGGTCTCATAGACACATTAGGTCATTTATAAACGACCACATTTTCGCCGAGTAAACTTTTGCCTGTCCCACTAGAATAATCTTGTTCATAGTTGTAAAATAAAACTCCTGAAGTTGCCATGTGTTACATTTGTCTGTGCAAATAATGCCTACATTAAACCACTCCCTGGTGCAAATAAATTGTGGACCCCTGGTCTACATAATATGTATTGGATATGCGTGGTGGGAATTTTGCGTACAAGTCATGTGTTTTATGAAATTGCATTGTCCCCTTTGAAATAAACTAATCTAACCTAATTGTGTTCAAAAATCGCATTCACAACCCACCCTCTCCAAAAGTATCATAATTTGGCTTTTGAAATTATGCACTGTTAAATATATATCTTGAAGACAAACAGTACCGCTAATTTTTTCATTCACAGTCAAAAATAAAGATTCTTAAACATAATATTTACACGATCACAACATTAGGATCACTGGCCTGCTCAGAACGGTACAGACCCGCCTCAAAAAAGATGCTTTTATGAGCATTTATGTTATTGCATGCAGCATATCTGTGTTATTATGCACATGCAAAGGTTATATGAAAATAATACTTTATCTTACCTTTTTTGTGTTTCTTCAAACCAAGTCGTAATGTCCCAATGACGCCGCTTTACCTGTCGTAGTTCAGCTGCCAGTCCAAATTTGTAGTGGCCCAAATTTCATAGCCAAATAAACACGGAAGTATGAATTTTATATTAATTTCATAGACATACTGTGAAGCAGGTGGGAGGGCATGAAACGAGAAGGAATGTGTGGAAGTTCTGGCGGCAGCAATCTGTGCTGGTCGACTCAGCAGAGGAAGAGGCTTGCAGAGACAATATGTCCAAGAATGACTATATAATTACGTCAATCTGTGGCCTCACTAATTTAACACTGTTAGAAAAATACTCCGAAGACACACGGACGCCACCTTTGTAATTTGCCTGTATTTTTTTCTTGAATTCCATTGGGTTTTCCCCCTTATTTCACAAAGTGCTGGCACCCACAACTTTCTTTGGCCCCAGGGTGGCTCATTTTGCAGTCATAGTCAATTAAAAAAATCTGAGACTGAGTGCCTGATTTACTAAAAGTGTGCCTGTACTAAAACACGTGCGAACTTGATAGCACACGCACAGCTGATCTACTTAACATGTGCAAAGGAGATTGCGTCTGCTAAGTGAGCAGAATAAGGTGTGTAATCAATTTTGCATCTGTCTGCAAAATATATGCTGATCGTCAAAACGCCCACAATACTGGGAGTCGATGATGCAAATATAATTATTTTATCAACATTCATCACTGTTTTGGGAGCACTATTTTGGGTTTTATTTAGCACGTGTGGAAATGACGTGCTGTCTGAGAAAAAAGGTACTAAAGCTGCAAATACAGACGATAGACAGAGAATCCTCCGTCTGCGTGTACGTTTCAACATTTTGGAAAGTCAGAAATAAAAAAATATTAGGCATATTGTCTATTCAAGAATTTCCTTTTTTAATTGTATTGCTGATTAAAAATAATTACATTTTGGTGTCTTCTGGCGTTAATTTTTTTTAATGTTGTTAGTTTTTTTTGTTTTAGGAAATATTTTACTATAATATATAAGGATGTCCGATAATGGCTTTTTGCCGATATCCGATATTCCGATATTGTCCAACTCTTTAATTACCGATACCAACCGATACCGATATCAACCGATGTATGCAGTCGTGGAATTAACACATTATTATGCCTAATTTGGACAACTAGGTATGGTGAAGATAAGGTACTTAAAAAAAAAAAAGTATAAAATAAAATAAGATAAATACATTAAAAACATTTTCTTGAATAAAAAAGAAAGTAAAACAATATAAAAACAGTTACATTGAAACTAGTAATTAATGAAAAATAGTAAAATTAACTGTTAAAGGTTAGTACTATTAGTGGACCAGCAGCACGCACAATCATGTGTGCTTACGGACTGTATCCCTTACAGACTGTATTGATATATATTGATATATAATGTAGGAACCAGAATATTGATAACAGAAAGAAACAACCCTTTTGTGTGAATGAGTGTGAATGGGGGAGGAAGGTTTTTTGGGTTGGTGCACTAATTGTAAGTGTATCTTGTGTTTTTTATATTGATTTAAAAAAAAAACGATACCGATAATAAAAAAAACGATACCGATAATTTTCGATATTACATTAGAGATGTCCGATAATATCGGCCTCCCGATATTATCGGCCGATATTATCGGACATCTCTAATAATATATCTTCTACATAAAAAAACGTCTTTCAGTATGCATTTGCTTGCGTTTGAGTCATTCCAGACGCACAAATACGCTGGTGATATGTTTCTGTTGTCTACACTTCAATTCAGAAAAGGTGTTACAGATTATAAATGTGTGCTGCTGGTTCAACACATCACGCACAGGTAGGAGCATGATAACATGAATGTGCAGGAAATGATCGTCTCAGTGGTAAAAGCCCCGTATGCACGCAAAATCCTCATTTAAATAGGGCGGTCTGCACCACTTTTCAATTGCACATGCAGTGTTAGTAGATCACACGCAACACGCCCACTCATAAATGATAAATAAATGGGTTGTACTTGTATAGCGCTTTTCTACCTTCAAGGTACTCAAAGCGCTTTGACACTACTTCCACATTTACCCATTCACACACACATTCACACACTGATGGAGGGAGCTGCCATGCAAGGCGCTAACCAGCACCCATCAGGAGCAAGGGTGAAGTGTCTTGCTCAGGACACAACGGACATGACGAGGTTGGTACTAGGTGGGGATTGAACCAGGGACCCTCGGGTCGCGCACGGCCATTCTTCCACCGCGCCACGCCGTCCCTCATGTAGTACACTCTATTTTATTGTTTGCATAAGCTGTCTAGCGCGTAATATATGGATCTTAGTAAATCGGGCCCTTAGTCACCAGATGAGTCAACAAACTGCACAAAGATTCCGGAAACTGGATCAGTTTGTTACACGCATTTTAAACCAGGGCAATTTTTTTAACGAAAAATTTTCGGCAGAAACAGTATCCAATGAAAGCGGGCTGTACGAAAAGTGAGGTACCACTGTATACCTAAGCAAATGAATACACATAGGTGGGAAATATTCCATAAGTAGATATGCAAGGGGTAACCCTTTTACTGTCTACATGGGCACCATTAGGTAATATTTTTTTCACCCCTAGGTAGATTTGTTTTGCAGCGAAACGAGATGAAGTAAGAAATAAACAAAAGTGTTGACACAAAACAAAGCATGGAGAATAAAAGACAAATTTGGCATCACAGTAACAGACAATTAAAGACAGTAAGATAGAACTACCACAAAAATAATCAATGAATACGTGCAATGTGATCAAAGCCAAAGTCATGTTTATTGTCAATGTATTAGACTTACAGGAAAAAGAAAAAAGAAAAGCCTTTCTCTCTGAATCACGGTGTAAGCTTACTGTAACATGGATTTGTTAAAGCTATATGCAAAATATAAAGAAAAAAATAAAAATACAGACATACAAAAATTACAGGATAATGTACAAAATGTGCATTTCGAAAGAATATGCACATTTTGAATATAAGCAACCACAACTGTTCAACAACAACAAATGTGCATAGACTTGGATTATTATAAGTATTATTATTATTGGACAATTATTAGAAAGCATTCGTATTAACACAAATGAATACATACAATAAAATAAATATAAGCCATTCAGTAGGGGCAGAGAGAGACAGTGCGATAGGGAGGACTGCTCTAGGATGAGGGGTGAGGTTCAGCATCCAAAGCTGAGGAGGGGGCCAGTGGGAGGAAGGTGGGAGGGGAGAGTTCAGCTTCCTGACAGCTAAATGGATAAAACTGTTTGTTAGTCTGGTGGAGCTGGTTCAGAGGCTCCGGTACCGTCTCCCAGACGGCAGGAAGCTGAAGAGTCTGTGTTGTGGATGGTTGGGGTCACCACAATGCTGGATGATGCGCGGGTGAGGCGGGTGTTGTAGATGTCCAGAGGGGAAGGGGAGTATGATGCCAGTTATTTTTCCTGCTGTGTTCACTATGCCTTGCAGGGTCTTGCCCTTGTGGGTGATGCAATTACCATAACACATAGTGATGCAGCTAGTCAGAATGCTCTCAATGGTGCTCCTAGAGCTGGGCTCTTGCCTTCTTCAGCTTGAGGAGGAAGTAGAGTCGCTGTTGTACTTTCTTGGCCAGTGATTAGGGATGGGAGTTGCTAAGATTTTTCCAGTTCCGCTTCTATTTTTGATTTTGCTTGATGATTTGGTTCTTTATCGGTGCCTTATCGATTCTTATATGGAAAAAAGAGAACAAAAAGGTGGAAAGGTGAAGGTAACTTGACAGTGTTAGGATAACCCAGTATTTTGCTTATTCAGTGTTTTAGTCTTAGTATTTTATCTGTTTTAATGAATACGCTTTTATTGTTTTAAATATTGGTTTGTACAATAGCACTTTAAGTTTTTATTTAAATGAAAAGTAAATAACAAATACAATCCATAATATGTATTATTTCTGGCGGCCGTGTCCTACTCTGTTCAGCGTTTCTTGAACACACCGCAAAAAACACCTCTGTCTGTTTTCCGCCCAGTATAGAACGATGACTCTGCTTAGGAGATCACAGCTTGTGGGTTCAATGTTTGCAATTTAATATCTTAGTTGCTCAAACAGTAGTGTGTTTAGATTGGGGTATGTCCTTTCTTCACAGAAAAAGCTATTAATGTATCTTGTTTTTAATGTTAATTTTTAGGCTAGCCAGCTAGCGCCAGTCAGTCTGTGAGTTTATCAAAGTGCTGTTGTCAATCTCGGTTTTTCAGTCATTTCCATTAAAACGGTAACGCTAACTGTTTACCGCTGTTACAATAAATACCATTTATCGTTGCATCCTTAGATCCGATATTGATATTGGATATTTGTCCGTTATCAGTAAAAAATGGTTTATCGCTAAAATATCCGATATAAGGTCTGATACTGATACAAGCAGGCCTGCAGCAAGTGCAAAGTTTCCAAGACAAAAGCGTATGAGAAAGTATGTAGTAACAAATGTGTCTGGATCATTCAATTTCCTGTGTCAAGAGCTTAATTTAATGAATTATTGTGACCACTAAGTGTAGCCAGTAAACAAATTAACATTCCACTTCAAAAACATAAATCTCTCTTAAGGTTAGTATTTCAAACTTCCTTTGTTCGCTGAGTAATTTTACTTGATCAAGCCTTTTCTAACATTTCACACTACACTAAAATAAATGATGTACTTTAATGCCATAGCTTTAGTGTTTTTCATACTAATACCATTGTTGATTGATATCGTATCGGATTAATATTGGCCTATAATCAAAGCTCCAATATTGGTATCGATAAGGAAGTAAAACAAAATATAGGACATCATTTTGATATTTGTAAACTACTTGAAAGAAATATAGGGGAGTGATATCTGGTCAGGGAATTAAGTCCTACTTTCAAATCCAACGGTTTGGAGATGCCTGATTACAAAATGCAATGTGATTAACACACTTTGATAAGCTCATATAACAAATTGGATGAACATATCTCATCAATTGCTTCTGTAAGCTTTTTTAAATTGTTAATATACTTTGTGGATATTGTGTATTATGTGAAGGAGCCAATCATTTGAAGAAGTTCTGCAATATTTCTAGCAAGTAAACATGTTTTTTTCAATCACAGCCTAGTTTAGTTTGGGTTGAAGATTAAAACAATTGGCTTCTGTGTCATCATTTGAAATATACAGTAATTTAATTGTCTTGAGAAAATTGTATAAACTAATTGCATTCCCATTTCATACTCATGACTTCATTATAATTAGATCTAGATTGCTTGTGAGAGATTTGAGTGAAAAGAGCAGGCCACATATTAAAATATTTATGAAAGAAGTTTGCAAAAATCTAATGAAAAGTTGGCAAATAGCATAGTGTCTGGGGTATACAGTGCACCTGCATACACCAGCCATTTTTTGGACAGTTTTTTATTTTGTACATACCGTATTTTTCGGACTATAAGTCACAGTTTTTTTCATAGTTTGGCCGGGCTCCAGTGCGATTTATATATGTTTTTTTACTTCTTTATTATGCATTTTCGGCAGGTGCGACTTATACTCCGAAAAATACGGTATGTTGGCCGCGCACTTCCCTCCATTATCTGCAAGTGTACACATTGAAACATGAAATATTCACACAGGCATTTGTGTTCATTCACAATTGCAACACGGCATAAAGTAGCATACTGGGTAGCGCTGTCTTCGTCCTTTTTCCTCCCCCGCCTGCTATCCGGCCTTTTGTGATGGTGAATTTTCAGTTACGTGCAGCAGTTTTTTTCTTATTCAATCTTTTCCACCTTTGGGGTTCGTCGTGTGCATTTTGTTAACGTACGGGTGAAAAGTGACTGGTGAGATGTTTGCACATTTACGGGTAAGTTGTATTTAGCAGTGGGAAAAGAGTGAGAATGGCGTTACTTGTGTTCCTAATATAATGGCCATGGCAGCAGGAAGATGCGCAAGGAAATAAAAGTCAATTGTGTGCGTGTGTGTGCGAATGTGTGTGCGTGTATGTACTGCCGCTTTTCATGGACGGACGTGCTCTTTCACACCGTAGAAATCCATAAATTTGCCGGAACATTATAAAGCGCAGAGTTCAAAGCGTTGGAAAAAAGTAGTGGCTTATAGACCGGAAATTATGATGGTGTTTTGTGCGTCTTGTTGTATCCCGTTGTTCTGACAAATCTTTTCACCCCCCACTGATCATGGATCTATTTATTGCAGCCGTAATACATGCCTCCACAAGCCATTGCATCATAAGGATTTGTCATAGCCCAATATAAATAAAGTATACGACCCGGACCTTAATGTGCCCTTGCTATTGATCGTTTTACACAGGCGGAGAAAAAAATTAAAAGGAAGAAAATAGCCGACAGGCTGTAGATCAACTCCCATAAGACTTTGTATTTGTTGTTTGCACCACAGGCGTGTCCATTAAAGCATTGACTTGATTTCATTTACCCTTTTAGTGCTCTGTTGTAAGCTGCGACACAGGACTCTGATTAAGCCAAAGTTCTCCCCTCAGTGAAAGTTAACTTGCACCATATTGTTCCTTTTTTCATTTAGATGATACATTGATGTTTGATGGCTTCTGCTATGGAGATTAAACTGGCTTTGCTTTTGGAAGTCTCCCTGCGTTCATCAGCAGACAAGTCACCTGTGACAGATGGTGACACTTGGCACGTCAGCCGTGATGCATGAGGTTGTTATGTCAAGATCAAGATCATATTGATGTTTTCGCAATGATTTCATAGTGGACTCAACTTTTGAACACCTTGAGGGTCGTAACATTTAGAATAAATACGACACAGTATTTTATTTAATATGTGGTGCTAGCATATTGCCAGAGGATTCAGTATACTTTACCAGTCCCAAATTCAGCAGGGAAACAATTAGGGGCTGATCTACTAAGATCCAAATACCAGGCGCTAAACATTGTGTGCAAACAGTAAAATAGCATATACTATTAAGCCCTGTCTACATTAAGCCAGATAACTCATTAAACTAATAATTATTAAGCCTAAGCCCCGTTTCAGCCACACTAAACCATCGTTTAAGGTTCCCCTCCTTGGATAATTTTTTACGCAGGTAAGTGCGCCGTCTAGTTCTTGAATCTACAGGTCTTAACTTTGTATGGACTCATTGATCGTTTACAAACTGAGTTCGGGGAGGAAGTGACGCGAGAAAGACCGCGCCCCACACATGAAGTGACATCAGAAAGAACGCGCCGCTGCCAGATTCATAACAACCCGTTTCGTAACTCGGCGGCAATCGTTAGAAAGATGGAGGTGAGTCATCCAGACATGCCCGTGTTTCTCCTCCTTCTACATAGTTGGTGTGTTGCGTGACCGCCTTATTTAAATGAGGTTTTTGATTGCACTACACGGGGCTTTCACCATGGAGACACTCGATCATTTACTGCACATCCGTGTTGTATTGTGGCATTTTGTATGTTTTGAAACATGCAGCAGATATGTACTACTTTTTATGGGCATTGTAGAAGTAGTCCTGCAGTGCATCTACTTTGATGTCACTTGTTTTCGTCTTCAATGTGCTCTTGGCACTGACTGCGAATGTGAAGAAGTATATGCAAGGAAATGCATATTGTAATAAGTTTGTTTTACATAGGAGGTATGTTAATGTCTTTTATATGAAAAACTTATGTCATTAAAAAAATAATGTATTAATTGAATTTGTTTTAATCCCCTAAAGTCACCCACCAGCTATAGCATTATAAAATGATATTGCTGAATAGACAATATGTCTAATATATTTACTTTTGATTGTCCATATATGTTGACAAGCACACGTAGGACCGAGCTGTTGCCTGATCGCCTCCTTTCTCAGGGCGGTATTTGTCAATTTGCTCATATTTTTCAGACACAAAATAGTGTTCGCAGTTCAGTTTTGTTCTTGATAAATCAAACTGTGTGTGCAGAATAATTAGGGACCGAATGTTCCATTGGGACAGAGGACCCTATTGTAATTGTAAGGTTTTATTATTATTATTCCGCCGCCTCTTTGAGCTGTAATTTGACCCCCTTAACATGCTTCAAAACTCACCATATTTGACACACACATCAGGACTGGCGAAAATTGCGATCTAATCAAAAAACCTAGCCCCAAAACTCAAAATTGCGCTCTCGCTCCCCCTAGGAAGAAAACACAGACAAAACTGTCTGTAACTCCCACTAGGAATGTTGGAAAGACATGAAACAAAAACCTCTATGTAGGTCTCACTTAGACCTACATTTCATGTATTGACAACCCCCAGCAAAAATCAACAGGAAGTTTGCAATTCCCCCTTCAAAACAAAAGTTTTGTAAAAATCGGTCACCTTTTTTCAAACATTATTTCCTCTGAGCGCATTTGTCGTGGCGGCTTCAAACTAGCACAGGAGAGAGATTGAACCCTTCTGATTAAAAGTTGATGAAATAGTTTTAATTACTGCTCCGGTTTGGACTTTATGTGCCGTCAAAATCGGTCCCGTCCATCGCTGCTTGCAGCTTTAATTGGGTTGAGATATTATAAGCATCTGCTTCATCCAACCCCTTTTCAAGCCTTGCATAAATGTCCCTGCCAAAATGTAAAAAAACAAAAAAAAATGTGTTTTGTTGTATTGTGCAGGTTTGAAATAAATAATTCAATCAATCAAAAAAAAAAATATTGGTATCTTCTCGTCCCAGTATTGTGGTAGTTCTAATGATCAGCAAATATTATGCGTATTCATGAAGACAAACATGCTAAATTAATGTTCAGTTGTTATTCTGTTGACTAACGAGATGCAATCCTCGGTGCACACAGGTGTTGTCCCGATACTAATATTTTGGTACTTTTCTAAATAAAGGGAACCACAAAAAACTTCATTATAGGCTTTATTTTAACAAAAAATCTTAGGGTACATTAAACATAAGTTACTTATTGCAAGTTTGTCCTTAAATAAAATAGTTAACAAACAATACAACTTGCCTTTTAGTAGTAAGTAAACAAACAGAGCCTCCTAATTTAGCTGCTGACATATGCAGTAACATATTGTGTCATTTATCATCATATTATTTTGTCAAAATTATTAAGGACAAGTGGTAGAAAATAAATTTTTTATCTACTTGTTCATTTACTGTTAATATCTGCTTACTAATACCGGTACTTTTTAGAGGCGATATAGTACCGAATATGATTCATTAGTATTGCGGTACTATACTAATACCGGTGTACCATAGAACCCTAGTGCACACGTTAGTAAACCAGCTGCGTTTGTGCTATTACGTTTGCACATGTTTTAATGCACGCATGTTGTGCTTGTAGCGTGAAAGCAAGACAACTTGAAGTATCGTTGACACACAAAAACGTGTGCGTCGTTTATTCATCAAGAACCAGCAAGAATTACATCACACACACTCAAAAATGGCGGGAACAACAAACCCCTATCTTTGGGAGAATCTCCTGACGGCCACTTAAAGGGGTCGCCCATCCATCCATGTTCTATATGACCTTCCCTCATTAAGGTGGCGTGTAAGATGCAGATGATTCGGGGTACAGCCTGGATTGTTCTCCAGCCTATCGCAGGGCACAAATAGACGGACGACAATATACACTCAAATTCAATGTGGGAGGAATTCACAGTATCCAAAGAAAACTCACATGCAAATTCCACACAGAGATACCCAAACAGAGATGTCAACCTTTGATCTCCGAACAGTGCAGCCGTGCGTCACAGTTAAAATAGCCTCAAAATGTTGTATGTATGTTAAAATGATACTTCTGGCCACTGTTTGACAACTGAACAGATGATTTAAATTGTAATTGATTACTACAGAAAAATAGTATTGCAATCATAATCAATTCAAATGTCACAAAACTGTATTCATTCTATAATGCTGGATCTATACTACTGCAGTATTGTAAATCCATGCTATTCACCAAGCTGCTATTTGCAAATAAACACAAGTAATTGAGACACTCTATTTTTGACTCTAATAGAGCTTGGACTAAGATGCTGCATCGAGGTGCCACTATATGTTACCCCGGCTGGCTCATCCCCCTCCAAACCTTACTGCTAGCTTGATGTTGATGATTTCCTCCAGTTTTGAGTCAACATTTTCAATAAAAGTGACTATTCTGAATATTAGATGATTCCGCTCCAATAACCCTGTCCGTCTCTCAATTTCTTTGTTCGCTCAGGACAAAAGAAGCTAAAAAGTAAAGAAGCAATCCAGGTTTAAGGCTGAAATATGCTTCACACACTTATTAAATGCATTTTAAATAATACAATTACAGGTTGTCATCACTAAAGATGGATAATGGAAAATGATCAATTGAACAAATCCAGTCAAGAGTTTTAGCGTGGTCGTCAGGCTAGCACTACAACCACGCTTCCATCTGGTGTGGCGCCACATCTGTATCCTTCTTAAGCGGCGATACTCTGCAGGCCACTCAGTTATCCCGTATACAAACCCCGTTTCCATATGAGTTAGGAAATTGTGTTAGATGTAAATATAAACGGAATACAATGATTTGCAAATCATTTTCAACCCATATTCAGTTGAATATTCTACAAAGACAACATATTTCATGTTCAAACTGATAAACCTTTTTTTTTTTTTGCAAATAATCATTAACTTTAGAATTTGATGCCGAGCAACACGTGACAAAGAAGTTGGGAAAGGTGGCAATAACTACTGATAAAGTTGAGAAATGCTCATCAAACACTTATTTGGAACATCCCACAGGTGAGCAGGCAAACTGGGAACAGTTGGGTGCCATGATTGGGTATAAATAAAGATTCCATGAAATGATCAGTCATTCACAAACAAGGATGGGGCAAGGGTCACCACTTTGTCAGCAAATGCATGAGCAAATTGTTGAACAGTTTAAGAAAAACCTTTCTCAACCAGCTATTGCAAGGAATTAAGGTATTTCACCATCTACGTTCCGTAATATCATCAAAGGGTTCAGAGAATCTGGAGAAATCACTGCACGTAAGCAGCTAAGCCCGTGACCTTCGATCTCTCAGGCTGTACTGCATCAACAAGCGACATCAGTGTGTAAAGGATATCACCACATGGGCTCAGGAACACTTCAGAAACCCACTGTCAGTAACTACAGTTGGTCGCTACATCTGTAAGTGCAAGTTAAAACTCTCCTATGCAAGGCGAAAACCATTTATCAACAACACCCACAAACGCCGTCGGTTTCGCTGGGCCTGAACTCATCTAAGATGGACTGATACAAAGTGGAAAAGTGTTCTGTGGTCTGACGACTCCACATTTCAAATTGTTTTTGGAAACTGTGGACGTCGTATCCTCCGGACCAAAGAGGAAAAGAACCATCCGGATTGCTATAGGCGCAAAGTTGAAAAGCCAGCATCTGTGATGGTATGGGGGTGTATTAGTGCCCAAGACATGGGTAACTTGCACATCTGTGAAGGTGCCATTAATACTGAAAGGTACATACAGGTTTTGGAGCAACATATGTTGCCATCCAAGCAACGTTACCATGGACGCCCCTGCTTATTTCAGCAAGACAATGCCAAGCCACATGTTACATCAACGTGGCTTCATAGTAAAAGAGTGAGGGTACTAGACTGGCCTGCCTGTAGTCCAGACCTGTCTCCCATTGAAAATGTGTGGCGCATTATGAAGCCTAAAATACCACAACGGAGACCCCCGGACTGTTGAACAACTTAAGCTGTACATCAAGCAAGAATGGGAAAGAATTCCACCTGAGAAGCTTAAAAAATGTGTCTTCTCAGTTCCCAAATGTTTACTGAGTGTTGTTAAAAGGAAAGGCCATGTAACACAGTGGTGAACATGCCCTTTCCCAACGACTTTGTCACGTGTTGCAGCCATGAAATTCTAAGTTAATTATTATTTGCAAAAAAAAAATAAAGTTTATGAGTTTGAACATCAAATATCTTGTCTTTGTAGTGCATTCAATTGAATATGGGTTGAAAAGGATTTGCAAATCATTGTATTCCGTTTATATTTACATCTGACACAATTTCCCAAATCATATGGAAACGGGGTTTGTAGTTGTAAGAGAAGGCATTTCTCCAACACCACGTCTACATCATCCATATTGCTCGCCCTTTGTCATTTCAGTACGAGCTTATGATCATACTGTATATTAACTTGTGCAAGTTTTGAGGTCAGATTGTAACAAAGTTAACACTAAAAGCTGGGGGTGTCTTGATGAGATCGGATGTCTGTTCGATATCCGCAGAAAGAAAAAAAAGTATCGTATGATATTTGATTGTGAATCCTGTAACAAACATTATTAAACTAACAACATACCGTATTTTTCGGACTATAAGTCGCAGTTTTTTTCATAGTTTGGCCGGGTTTGCGACTTATACTCAGGAGCGACTTATACTCCGAAAAATACGGTAATGACATTAAAGGGAAACTGTACTTTTCGGGGAATTTTGCTTATCGTTCACAATCATTATAAAAGACAAAACAATGTAAGTATTCTTTTTTTATGCATTCTAACTCGTAAATAAACATAACTAAAAGTCAGCTTACAATGGTACAAATGGGAGGTCCGCCCATAAAACCCAATAAAAAAAACATCCAAAAACGGCCAACAATACTCCATTTACATTTTGCGACTTGATTATAGACACAGTATTAGTGATATTGTTATTATAAGCAATAACACAGACAAACTATTTATAGCAGTGCCGTGCTCACTAGTTTGTTGTGGCTATGTTGACCTCATCGCTTCGTGAGCTGCTTTCTCACATCGGAGCTTGTGGAAGTTTATTCTAGATCATAAATAATGCCTCTCACCTTAATAGTAGAAGGATGAGGACATAATCCGACAAGTTGGTACACTTCGACAGCCAATTTACATCCCGGGGAGGCCTTTGGCAATTTCCATAGGTTCAGGACACGATGACGTTACGGTGGGAACTCTTCTGCCCTCTGACCATATTAGCAGATCTGTCATACTGTACGGGAAATACGAAAACATGAGAAATAGATGTGCTGTTTATCATTAGCAATTTCATATGTAAGACGAGAAGATGTATGTTTATCATTGTTTTATGAATTCTAAATCGTAAATAAAAAGAAGTCAGTTAACAATGGAAACAACAAGGGCGCCTCTATTCTTCCCACAAAGCCCTTAATTAATCATCAAAAAACCGGCAACAATACTCTATTTACATCTTGTGACCTGAATATTAACCAAGTGTTCGCAATATTATGATTACGTTGAGGACCTACTTTTAGCGGCGCATTGTCTTAACATACTAGACGGCCTGTCCTGCTGCTGCTGGTTCATCGCTTCTAAACTGGTTCAAGGTAATTCTAGATTATAAACATGCCTTTCAACTGGATAGTAGAAGGTTGTAGCAATAAACCGAGAAGTTGGTCAACTTTGAAATACAACTTTGACCCGGAGATGGCGAGAAAGGCCCAAAGAGACGCTGGTTGCAGCACCTTTTTTCTCTTTAACCCTAAATGGGAAAAATGTAGCATACCACCAGTCGGCATCCAAGTGAGAACAGACATTGTACAGTAAAGTTGTTTTATAGTTTGTATATATTGTTCAGCACTTAACAATGCTGCTGCTTGATACTTGTGTGTTTCAGTAAAGCTTAATCTGTTTAGCGCACAGTTTCTAAAACATGTTGCTCATCCTCTTTATAGTCAGGCTAAGTATAAGATTATTGATCATCATTTGTCCCAAAGTAATCGTTGTTGTCTCTCACAAAGTATGCAGTGAGTAGGGCTGGGCGATATGGACGAAAAAGTATGTCTCGAAATATTTTTACTTAAACTCGATATTCGATATATACAGTCGCGATCAAAAGTTTACATACACTTGTAAAGAACATAATGTCATGGCTGTCTTGAGTTTCCAATACTTTCTACAACTCTTATTTTTTTGTGATAGAGTGATCGGAGCACATACTTGTTTGTCACAAAAAACATTCATGAAGTTTGGTTCTTTTATGAATTTTTTCACTGCAATAAGGTGCTTTTGGTAGCCATCCACAAGCTTCTGGCAAGCTTCTGGTTGAATTTTTGACCACTCCTCTTGACAAAATTGATACAGTTCAGCTGTTGGTTTTCTGACATGGATTTGTTTCTTCAGCATTGTCCACATGTTTAAGTCAGGACTTTGGGAAGGCCATTGTAAAACCTTAATTCTAGCCTGATTTAGCCATTCCTTTACCACTTTTGATGTTTGTTTGGGGTCATTGTCCTGTTGAAACACCCAACTGCACCCAAGACCCAACCTCCAGGCTGATGATTTTAGGTTGTCCTGAAGAATTTGGAGGTAATCCTCCTTTTTCATTGTCCCATTTACATAATTTTGATAATGTTTGTTTACTTGCTAACTTAGTGTGTTATAAATCAGAAATATATGATAACCGGTCGAGTTTAGAGGCAACTTGTTTTCATACCTTAAAGAGGTTATATTGTAATAAAACACTTACTTTTGGTCTACATCACATGTAATAGTAGTGCTTTGGTAGGAATTTTAATCTCAAATTCACAGACATATGCCAACAGGCAAGAAGAGTGGGTTTTGCATATTATGACCCATTTAATGAATTGTTTTTGCCACAAAAAAACAACAATAAAAAAAACACTACTCCACTTCTACTTAGAGACAGGATAGATCCCTTCCAGTTGGTTAATAATAAATAGGTAAGTGTTTTTCATACCTATCATTATTCTCTGTTTGAGTGACTTCATTTTATCGGTTCTATAATTTATAGTCAAAGTATCAAATCGGAAATCAAATTTGGATCGGCTCTAAGGCCAGAGGTTTGGGACATCCCTAATTGTTACAATGCATGCTATATTCTTATACTGTACATGTTATGCTTTACAATCAAGTGTTCATAAATTATGAAGTTGATTGACATGTGTTTTCTGCAATTAAAAAAAAACTAGATGGTACATCTGAGAATGTGCAGGGATCCACTATATAATATGTATTGGTCTAATGATAATGCTTACTCTCACATTGCTACATCTTTATCCAAACATAAACAAGCTTCTAAAGTGTCCACTCCTATAAATCCTAGTGAGGCACTTTCTTATTTCTTCATTGGTTCTGCTGGTTGATGGAATAAATATATATGTGACTTTCTCATGGGGCTCAAATCAATCTGTATTTGGGTGTATTACTCATTACTCACAGTGCATTTCTGTCATACCACTTGTGTACCCCCACTCCTGAATCCCCATATCTAACCTCACCCACATTAATAGCATCCATGAGGGTGAAATTTAAGATATGTCAAACAATCAAAGTAGATGGACTGGTTAAAAAGTGCCGAGAGAATGTTTGTGTCCTGTTTGTTTCTTGCTTGACATTTTGTCGGTAGAGTATAAGGATTTAGTGACCGAGTTCTTTATTTGTTTTTGTCCTCTGACTCGCGTATGTGTGTCAGCGTCGGCCAGCATACGTATTGCTCGGCACCCCTGGACCCGCCGTGTAGCCACCGTTCATCACTGTCATGGGCGGAGACGCCATCACTGACCTGTGGAGGGTCAGCCAATGTCACCCCAAGCCTTGCGACCTTTTACCATTGCCCTTTGACTCGTACCCTCGTCCCCGCCCAGTGACTCTTCACAGCCACTAAATCTGATTTATGATATGATTGCATCTCGCTTATGCGTTTAATTCAAGTGTGTCTCCCGTTGTGAAAATGTGACACTATCTTGTCAAAATGAATCTATTTAAAAAAAATATGTATCTGTGTGTATTAGGAGCAGATTAGATGGGGCTGTCATCATCTCTCAATGTCAGCAACCCAATTATTATATTATGTCAAAGCAATATAGAGATACTTTTTTTTCCTTCTGTTTGCAGTCGATAATTATATTAACTCAAGTTACAGTATGCTAGAAATTACAATTCACTGTAATGGTAAAGAAGAAAATCCATATATTATTTGTATGTTTATCATGAATGTTTGTGCTCGCTCACTGTGATCGTGTGTGTGTGTGTGTGTGTGTGTGTGTGTGTGTGTGTGTGTGTGTGTGTGTGTGTGTGTGTGTGTGTGTGTGCGTGTGCGCGCGCGCGCGTGTGTGTGTTCATAAGCAAGCGATGAAGCAGAGGGACGATCAGTCATACGTAGAGCAAATGGGGCAATCTGGGGCCAGGTGTCAGGGAAGTGATTGATTTTAATGTTGTGATTGTAGTTAATGGCTCTTTAAATTAAATCGAGATTAAACGTCTCTGGCTGCAGTCAGAGCTTGTATGGGCACTGAGCACGACCCCCCCCTCCCGCCCAACATCACTTTTCGTCTTGTCCCTCCTCATCCTCGCCACTCTCACACTTTCTTTGCTAAACTTTACCTGAACAGCTCTCAGAGCTCAGTGCAAATGGATATTTCCCTAACGTCCAAATTATTTTTGAACATGCGTATATATATATATATATATATATATGTATTAAATGACTTGTTAGAAATATCTTGTCCAGATATATATTTTGTTTTCAAGTGCAAGGTCAATTATTCATTTGCATCCAATTCCATTTGCTGCTTTTAACGTCACAATATTTGGACAGCAAGTCATAATTGGGCCCATACATCCTCTTGAAGGCAGTATGGATGAGTTCAAGTATGCTAATGTAATTCAATTTGATACAGTTAATCTTGCACTAATGCAGATTGAAGGATGTGAGGCGCAATCAAGTACTTCTTAGCCCTTTAATGTGCATCTGAGCTTCCCCCCCCTTCCGTAAATGAAATTAGTCAATTTGTGATTATGTGACCTGGCCCATAATTAGTTTATTCATCACTACAATTAACTCCCCATTAGGAGTATCAGAGAGAGTTGCACAGAGAAGGGGAAGCTGCAGAAAAACAACTTATTTATCCATTGAAGAACAAGAACACTCACAGCATCAGTTTGTCTCTCATTTAATATCCTGCATCGTGGTGAATTATGTGCTTTTTGAGAAAGAGCTTTAGACTTGTGATTGGATAATTAACTCAAGACTGGTGGGATCTAATCAAGGAGTTGTTTTATGTCAGATGACCACACCGTGCATCTCACATTTTCCATCACTTTGCCGTTTTTTTCCTCCCCCAAAAAAACAACATTATTTTGCTTTGTAATTAATTAGTGCCTCTCAAACGACTTCAAAAACAAAACAAAACTGATTTATTGCCCTTTTATCTTTTGATCAATCAGGATTGTGGCTTCAGCTATCGTTTATTTTTGTAATCGAATAACCTATTAATTAGTTTGTTCGATTAAACAACGATTGTGTATAAAACACATTGTAACCTCAATGTGTATTTTATGGAAAATAGGTGAAATAAACAATGATTTTTTTTTGCCTGCCATAATCTTCATTTTTTCCTAATAAATGCACATCATCAACATTGAACTTGCACTTTTAACAAAAAAAGTTAAAAATAATTATTTTTTTAAATCTCTGCTGTTTTCCGCCACACGGATCACGGCACCCAAAGGTTTTCTGCCCTGGGCTAGAACCGTCTCTGAAGCAACAGAATACAAATCGAACCTTTTTCCTAATGTAAATAATTTATTTTATCGATCAATTGTTGCAGCCCTAACCCTGATTTATCACAATCAATTACTTTCTCGCATAATTTAAAAACTTTAGCTACAACTCCTGTTTTTCTTTATTATTTAGACACATTATAAAACCTTTTCTAATTAATACGGAAGAAGATAAACATATATAAAAAGTGAAATAACAATAATATGGTTTCTTCTGCCAAGAAAAGTAATATTGATTATTTTGTTTCAAAATACAGTAGGAAGTGTATTTGTCACGGTGTATCTGACACATGAAACGTGACAACTTTTTTGCCAGATGCGGTAGACTGTTGGATATCTTAAAATGTGTGTTATGGCTATTCCAACTTTGACTACAGCATCTGTTGCTATGTAGAGTGGCACTTTCAATCATTTTCAGCAGACTGAATGATTAACCCCCCTCTTCCTCTCATGCAAGATTCACCCCTTCACTGCTTTAAAGTTGGTTGAAATCTTTCAGTGTGTGTATAAGTACTTTTTGAGCACATTTAACACTACCATGGTAATAATGATAACAGTGATCAATTTGGTCACAATAACCGTGGTATGATGTTATCCCTAGAAACCCCTGCCGGCTTTTAGGTAACCTTTATGATTAAAGTAAAGGACCACGTCTGATCAAAATTAATTGCATGATTAATCCGGTCTGTACATGATAAATGCAATATTTATTCAAACCTCAATAAGTGTTTTCTGTATTTTGGCCAGAATTTTTTATACATGATTTTTTTAAGAGGGTTTTTCACTGGTATCGGCTTCAACAACAATCCAAATTCAAACAATCCAATCAACTTCAGCCCAAAACAAAATGATCAAAACATGTAATGTGTTCTTTTAAACCCTTTGGAGGCCTTTTTGTTTAAATGATGTCACAGTTTTCAATTAGTATATATTTGCATAACATGAGTTTTTTTAAAAATTTTATTTAAACCTGAGACATTATCTGATCAAAATCCCTTCAAAAGGGTCAACATTTGAAAACACATTACATGTTTAATATTCGTTGATACATTTGAGTAAAAAAAAAAAGATTGCAAAATGTTTTTACACCCTTCTAAAACGTAAGGATTTTTATGTACTTTTTGGCTTTGAAGATCATTAAAATTAATGGTCACCAGGGGGTTAATACACGTTAACTTTGACAGCCCTAAAATATAACCAACTTAATATGATCACACCAAAATGGCAAAATATTAATTTATTTTTTATAGCGTGACAACGAAAGCATAATATTCAGAGTACAGCAATCTGACTTGAAGATGTGGTATAAAAAAAAAACTCTTTAAGTACCAGTGGCCGGCCGTGCATTTCACATCTAGGCCTTCAGTGATGTCCACCTTAGTCCGACGTCAATAGATACCTTTCATAATACCATAATGTACAGTATGTCACGGAATAGAAATTGAAAGAGTAAATGAAACCACATTTTCTAGGTATAATGATTGATGATAAAATTAACTGGAAATCTCATGTAAAAAATATACAACAAAGGTGGCAAGAAACACCTCGCTAGTGTTACCATATCTGAGTTATTGTGTAGAAATACGGGGAAATAACTACAAAAGTACACTTTATTCATTAACTGTGTTACATAAAAGATCAGTTAGAATAATACATAATGTTGGATATAGAGAACATACAAACCCTTTTATTCTTTGATTTGAAAATACTGAAATTCCACGAATTTGCAAACAGCTAAAATTATGCACAAAGCAAACTATAACCTGCTACCCAAGAATATACAACAATTCTTCTCAACAAAAGAGGAGACATATAATCTTAGAGAACAATGTAACTTAAAACATTTGTATGCACGTAAGACACTTAAGAACTTCAGTATATCAGTATGTGGAATTAAATTATGGAATGGATTAAGCAAAAAAATCTAACAATGTACCAATATGATCCAATTCAAGAAACTCTTCAAATTTAAAATGTTTACAAAGTACAAAGAAGAAGAACCATGATAAACATTCTGAATTTATTCCAATGCTTCCATTAATTTTCTAGATAATCTCATTTATCTCACTATATGAAATATAACTTATTATTATTTATTTATTTATGTTTAATGGTATTACTTATGGAGTGTATTGTGAATAAATTAAGAACAGGAAATTAACAAAAGTGTTAGCAACTGCTCATCATCATCGGTATCCTTCCGTCTCGGGAGACGATGGGGTACATCCAAAAAGGGGGGTGGGTCTCACTGCGAGATGGCCCCTGGCACCCGTTTCTTTCGCCAATCGGATGGGCTTAGAACCGGTATCTGCTGGAGTGACCTCTCCAGTGGACCTCTCCAGTGGATCTACACGGCCTGGGCATGGAACTATGGAGGGCAAGCTGTTGTCCAGGCAGCAAGCCCCCCCCCCCTCTACGCATGGCTGGTGGATCTAAGGGAGCGACAAGTGTCGATACAACTTGGCACCAGCGATGCCGCAGGAGTTGCCGGAATGACTGCTATGTAAAGGAAAAGGGGGTAGGATTAAATAAGCTCTGTTTCTTCCTACTCCTTTTCGCACATGTTGAATAGAGAAACTGGAAATTGTGATGTATCATGTTGTATGTATGCATGTTCGAAATAAACTCAAACTCAAACTCAAACATGACCACGGCTGGACAAATACTATGCAGAAACACACTCGCACAGTACTGGGCTTTGAATCATCTCAATAGTGTACAAAAAGGGCTATTTTTCGGCACATTTAAAATTCCATGAACTCGCATCAGCAAATAAAACATATCTCGACGCGGTACTGTCAAAATTTCAATAATTGTACAAACATAAACCGAACTTGTCTCACAAGATCTACTGTATTTTCTGGACTATAAGGCACCTTAAAATAATTTTTTCCCCCTCAAAACTCGACTGTGCACCTTATAACCCAGTGTGCCTAATGTACGGAGTAATTCTGGTTTTGCTCACCGACCTCGAAGCAATTTTATTTGGTACACAGTGTAATAATAAGTGTGACCAGTAGATGGCAGTCAAACATAAGAGATGCATGGTATGATGACAATATCACTCAAGTAAACAACACCAACATTATATATGTTCCATTGAAAATATAGAACATTACACACGGCGCTCAAAAATCGATCAAAATGTTTTAGTACGACTTTGGTAAGCTACAAAGCTTACCAGCCGCTTGATGGATTGTCGGCACATTAAACATACGAGTATTATTAAGGTGTGTGTATAAAGTAAGACATATTATCTGGCGTTTTGTTTCTCAATATTATGCAAAAGAAACTTTTTTTACCTTCTGGTACCTGCTGATCTGTATTTGGGATCTTCGTAAGTCCTGAAAAATTGTGCGCGTCCGCCTTTGTAGTCCGTGTCAACGATGTAGTCGATAAGCTTCTTCTTTTTTTCTATCTTCTTTTTAAGGGACATTCATCCTCCGCTGTTGCCATTTCTAATATAAAGTAGTGTAAAGTTCTTACTTATATCGGTCAGTAAACTCGCCATGAAAGCGCTAAAACATACCAGTGTAGTGAGTTTACATTATGGTAAATGGGTTGTACTTGTATAGCGCTTTTCTACCTTCAAGGTACTCAAAGCGCTTTGACACTACTTCCACATTTACCCATTCACACACACATTCACACCCTGATGGAGGGAGCTGCCATGCAAGGCGCTAACCAGCATCCATCAGGAGCAAGGGTGAAGTGTCTTGCTCAGGACACAACGGACATGACGAGGTTGGTACTAGGTGGGGATTGAACCAGGGACCCTTGGGTTGCGCACAGCCACTCTACCACTGCGCCACGCCGTCCCCATTATTCACTGAAGAAACTTTAGTTATTAGAGTTCCGGTCGGACGTTTTTTTCATGGGACACATTTCCTTGTTATTGTTTCCGGATGAGGAGATGCTGCTCCGTTATTGATTTAAGTAAAGTCTGAATGTCATTAAAACAGTTAGCTCCATCTTTTGACACTTCTTCCACGCCCGTCCTTGCATGCTACAAAAAAGATGACGGGGAGAAGACGCTGTCAAAGGTGAACCACATAAATAAGACCTCCCACAAAACGGCGCATCCGGAAGCGACTGTCAGAAAGCGGCTTGAAGATGGTCTGTAAAACATAATCTATGCAACCTTTTGACCAAAGAACCAGCATTACATGTTATGTAGAACACAAGGAAGTGTTTTACATTTAGAAAAAAATATATATAATATGACTCCTTTAATGCGCCCTATAATCCGGTGCGCCTTTTATATGAAAAAAAAATCGAAAATAGATCATCCATAGGCAGTATGCCTTATAATCCGGTGCGCCCTATAGTCCGGAAAATAAGGTAGCTTCTCTTGAAATGAACTTGCAAGTATATATCTGCAACCTAGCCAACATTATGCTCTCCTCTGGCCACTGTGTGTTAAAAAAGAGAATAGATATCAGATTTCCCTGCTACAAAAGTGTGGCTCCGGTGCGGCTCGGTTGATTTGCTTAGCACTGCCTTCTCTCACAACTTGTGATTGGATACTCACTTGCGGGGTCACAAGTGAGTGTCCAATCACAGGAGGCGTACATGTCATGTGGCAACTTAGGGCACCTTCTGTCAACAACTCATGATCTGATTGGCTATCGCAACTGTCTACTAACTGTATGTGCACTTTGCACAAGCCTCTGCATTATTGATTCAGAAGGCCTCGAGCAGATTTCATACAGCGCTGAAAAAAAGGCTAGCTGAATTCTGACAAAAGCTCTGATGTAAAATCAGCCACACTGCAGCCAAATATGACATGAAGAGAATGTGATAAATACTTTTATATATTTAGGGAAACTAAATTGAAATATAAAATGAACTTTTATCAATTTATGATCATGATTTATGATAGGCCAGCAGAAAAGGCCTTGTTGGCCCTGACGGCCCACCACTGTTTTTTTGGAGGTTTTTTTTTTTGTCCTGTCCAGCTACTCAGGCAAATCACATTGTTGATGTAGATGCCCATATAGGCTGTACAAATTTGCTGTACAAAAGAGAAGTGTGGGATACTTCTCTTGTTATTTAGGGAAAGTAAATCAAAATATAAAATTAAGATTTATCAATTTATGATCATGATTTATGTTAGGCCAGCAGATAAGGCCTTGTTGGCCCTGACGGCCCACCACTGTTAAGTACTCCTCAAGACTAGTTTTTGAAAGTAAAATATTCCAAATGATGGCACGTGAATTGGTGCAAAAGATCACATCAATAATATACAATACATTTACAAGTTTTGCTTAATTGAAATGACAAGGTTTTGTAGTCTATGCAGTTGTGTGCTGTTTGGAATTCAGCATGCAATTTCGAGAAAGTCAACATTTACATTAAAAGTCTATATACAGGAATCAATGCATAAATCAATTCATTGATTGATGCTTTGTGTTAGTGTTGCTAGTATTTGACAATGGAACTTGTTGCTGCATCTCTCTAAACTGAATCTCTTGTGCTTTGCAGTGCAAGTGGTCCCGAAAGGGATTCATCAGAACTCGATGGGCACTGCCTGACTGGTGAGTGTCTTTTTTTTAAAATTTCAATCGGCAACAATGCATCCCCTCATTGTTAAACCCTCAGTCATTAGAAGTCGATCACTGCAAAAAGACATGAGTATCCAATCGTGGCTGTCATGTCTGGCACTTTAGAAGAAGAGGAAATAAGCTACGTTAGACAGCACAAGCAAGGAAAAGTTACATAGCTGCATCCTCTGCGGACAAGCCAGTGGGGGATTTGATTAGACGTAATCATGTTAGTCAAGGAGTTGCATATGACAGATGACACAAAACATTACATGCAATTGAACCTGTGTGGGAGGAATGCAAATGTTGTCTTCCAGCGTGCAGAACAGAGGATTGTGGGTGGAAGGGCGGGTCGGGGTGAGCAGTAATCTAATAGAGGTATGGCATTAGAACTAAAGAGCTGAAACGGTATGCGTTTAATAGAGGCATGATGTTTGACAAGAGCAGCAGAGAGAAAGACTGAGTGACTGGTTAAGTGATAGATTAAGATAAAGGAGGTCATGCATGCATATTTGTGTTTAGTACCTCATGAGGATGACACCAACTCTTAAATGCAAAAAACAAAACAAAAGCGCAGTGGGCTGATACAATCAGCATAGAGATACATTTATCGATATGTATTGAGCTATCTTGACATGACAAGCTGAATAAAAGCAGATTAGCACTTTCCTTGGTGCCTCACAGGTTCTGATGCTTGCATTACAGACTAGAGCTTGTTCATTTTTATTGTTGATTGCGGTGAATCCTGGGAGGACGCTGTGCCCCGCAGGAATTATTTCTCATGATTATTTGTCCCTAAAGGGCCCTATTCTCCCATGTGCTTAGGTAAAAAAAAAAGATGTGCGACTGCACAGATTCTGACTGTGTAGCATTTTCCCCTCGATTTAAGTCTGTCACTACGTGCCTTCATCCAAGGTGTACGCTTTCGGTGGAGCAAGCCTTAAATGTGGCCTTTTGCGTATTCTCTTATCGTCTTAAAGGGGACCTGCACTTTTTTGGGAACTTTGCCTATCGTTCACAATCATTATGAGAAACAAAAAGACAAAAGGTTTTTTTTTTTTGTAAAAATCGTCTCGCTCTTGGTAGCTAGCAATGCAGCTAATGGGAGCAATCAATTCTATTTTTAGAGCACTTTAAAAATGCATTCAAAAACGGCCGACAATACTTCATTTACGTTCTGTAACCTGTATAATAACCAAGCTGTAGCGACATCGTTGTTGTAAGAGCTACACTGAGGCGTGCTTCGGTATTAGCCGTAGAAGCTAGCTACGGCAAGAGATAAGCTGGCTTCTGCGTCAACACCTGAATCACGTTTGAGTTTGTAATGCACAACACAATGTGATAAAACACTAATCTGCACTGACTGAAAAACATGAACGATCATATTACAGTGTCTGTAAAATATAAGCCCAAATTTCTTGTTTTGTTTGTACACAGCTAGCTCGGCAGCGTATATACTGTAGTTGCAAAACCACGCATGACATGCTGCGTGTTTTATGATCAATATTAAAGTGTGACTCACCAGCTGGCCTGTGGTCATTTTTTCCTGTTTATTTTGGGTAAACACTCCATTTATGTCAAAATAGTATGGCTACAAGTACCACATTTACAGCGTCAAAGTCACGCTGACCTAGGGCTGGGCGATATATCGATATACTCGATATATCGCAGGTTTGTCTCTGCGATATAGAAAATGACTATATTGTGATATTCGAGTATACGCTCTCACGCAGTTGCTTTTAGCTGCAGGCATTACACTACAGGCTCTCCTCACTCTTTCCTGCGTCTCCTTCTCACAGACAGACAAGCGCACCTTCTTACACACGTCACATACTGTCACGTCATACGTCACATACGTATACGCCCTCGCGGAGCAGAGAGGTAGCAGCATGGGTAACGTTAGCTGTGATGCTAGCGCAGCCGTGCGAGTGGTAATACGAGAGAGAGAAGGTGCGAATCTGGTAACAAATGAAGGACGGTTTAATTCCCCCAAAAAACAGCAGGGGGTCCATCGTCTGGCGGTGGTTTTGCTTCAAGTGGGAATATGTCGAACAGACAACCTTGATTTGTCAAGTGTGGGGCAAAAGCTTTGCTATAAAAAGTAGCATCACTGCTAATATGTAGCATCATTTGAAAAGTCACCTGCTAGAGAATGAAGAGTGCTTACTTCGCATGTCAACATCTCCGTTCGGTGCCACGTGCCCACACCATCAAAATGCCGAGGCAAACATTTCCAGATCAACACCGTATGAAAAAAATAGTGATTTTTTTAGTTGTGATTTCCTTCTCTGCATGAAAGTTTAAAAGTAGCATATATTAATGCAGTATGAAGGAGAATGTTTTAATGTAGACACATAGAATCATCATACTGCTGTAATTATATGCATCAAGTGTTCTTTCAAGGCTAAGGCAAAATATCGAGATATATATCGTGTATCGCGATATGGCCTTAAAATATCATGATATTAAAAAAAGGCCATATCGCCCAGCCTTACGCTGACCTCACTCTCCCAGCTTCAGTCTGCTCCAACGTTTCACACTTCCTTCGTGCTCGCTTCTAGAAGCAGTAGGTCATCCTCCGTATTTTCAGGTTCAAAAAGATAAGGTTGTGAATCCTCATTTGTCTAAAATAGTTGTCTTCTCTGTCTGTTACCAAGTCTGCAATGGTTTGAACACACTTGTGTTTGTTTAGGATAGGATAGGTCTTTATTGACATTGCAACAAGTACAACAAAACTATGTTTTCAGCACAAACCCTTTCAAGATTAGACAAACAAACAGTGTACAGGGTTACAGAACAGGAACGCTGATGAGTCGCCACGAGGCGCCCCGTAAAAGGTGGGAAAAAGGTAAAACGCTGGGGAAGAAGATGAGTAAAAAAATACAATCTAGACTGGGCTCCTAAGGGGGTCTGGAGTGGGAAAAAACCTCCATGCCATGCACACATAAACATGTTACATTTAATCACGACAACTCGCATCAATCGGTGGTGAAGGCGTGGGGTGGGGGAGGGTGTGTGTGTGTGTGTATATGCCCATTGTCGGAGCGATGACGTCACAACGTGACGTTACATCGGGAAGCAATCCGCCATTTTCTCAAACACCGAGTCAAATCAGCTCTGTTATTTTCCGTTTTTTCGACTGTTTTCCGTACCTTGGAGACATCATGCCTCGTCGGTGTGTTGTCGGAGGGTGTAACAACACGAACAGGGACGGATTCAAGTTGCACCAGTGGCCCAAAGATGCGAAAGTGGCAAGAAATTGGACATTTGTTCCGCACACTTTACCGACGAAAGCTATGCTACGACAGAGATGGCAAGAATGTGTGGATATCCTGCGACACTCAAAGCAGATGCATTTCCAACGATAAAGTCAAAGAAATCTGCCGCCAGACCCCCATTGAATCTGCCGGAGTGTGTGAGCAATTCAGGGACAAAGGCCCTCGGTAGCACGGCAAGCAATGGCGGCAGTTTGTTCCCGCAGACGAGCGAGCTAAACCCCCTATCGACCCTAGCTTCCCTGGCCTGCTGACATCAACTCCAAAACTGGACAGATCAGCTTTTAGGAAAAGAGGGTATGTCTACAGAATATATTAATTGATGAAAATTGGGCTGTCTGCACTCTCAAAGTGCATGTTGTTGCCAAATGTATTTCATATGCTGTAAACCTAGTTCATAGTTGTTAGTTTCCTTTAATGCCAAACAAACACATACCAATCGTTGGTTAGAAGGCTATCGCCAAATTCGTCCTCGCTTTCTCCCGTGTCGCTGGCTGTCGTGTCGTTTTCGTCGGTTTCGCTTGCATACGGTTCAAACCGATATGGCTCAATAGCTTCAGTTTCTTCTTCAATTTCGTTTTCGCTACCTGCCTCCACACTACAACCATCTGTTTCAATACATTCGTAATCTGTTGAATCGCTTAAGCCGCTGAAATCCGAGTCTGAATCCAAGCTAATGTCGCTATAGCTTGCTGTTCTTTCCGCCATGTTTGTTTGTGTTGGCTTCACTATGTGACGTCACAGGAAAATGGACGGGTGTATATAACGATGGTTAAAATCAGGCACTTTGAAGCTTTTTTTAGGGATATTGCGTGATGGGTAAAATTTTGAAAAAAAAATAGAAAAATATAATAAGCCACTGGGAACTGATTTTTAATGGTTTTAACCATTCTGAAATTGTGATAATGATCCCCTTTAAAGTGTTATCTTTTTCATTGATTTCAATGACGTTTACAATTGTTAGTAAAACCCCTGCCATCACTATTTTTATGCAACCAAAAAACGCTAAAGTGCGAGCCCGCCTTTATTCAGGACTTTTGCTTAACTTACTCTTGTGGAAGAATAGGTATAAGAAGAGCATGCGTAATGTCCAGTGCGCAAAAAAAAAAAAAAAAACTTTTTTTAAGCACAAAATGGGAGAATAGCACCAACAGTGGGCAGCCACTCCAAATTTACAAGTTTACTGACATTTCAATGTATTTTTCTGTAAAATTCAAATGATTTAGGTTATTCTGTATATCCCATTTAGAACCAGCATCTCCTGTAGTGGACTTTTATGTTTTGTCCACTGTTTTGTCCTGGCTTTAAGGAGGTCAAATATAATCAATTCCCTCACACTGTGTTTTTTTATGTCGCAGTTGTTTAGACCTGGTAAACATCCACCTATTCCACGATGCATCCAACCTGGTGGCCTGGGAGAAGAGTCCCTCCATCTACTCGGGAACCAGGCAGAAGGCGTTGGGCTATGTTTTAGACAGGTACATTGAAATACATGACCCTACTTTGTTTTTAATCCATATTCATTTGCCTGTGACATTGCTAAGCGCTCATGATGATGCACACGGTGTGTTTTTTATAATAGAGTGCTGTCCTCTACCTGCCGGGTCCCTTCCCATATTAATAGCATCAGAATGCATAGCATGTCCCCCTGTCATCCACTTTGAATAACTATATGTATATGGGTGACATAGTTGAATTATGAGACACATTTTATTTACACCATTCTCTCTTTGATGAAAGAATGGCCCACCTTTTAATGGACAAGGATGTGAGAATGTTTTCCTGCATTTTTATTATGCCCTTACTTTGCTGGATTTACTGGCATGATGAAGATTCTATTTTGATTGAATCCTCCACTTTTATTATGGTTTTACAGATTCTTTGTTCTTCAATGTCAGCATGTAAATACAGGGCTGTACACTTACCTTTTTCACGTGTAGCACCAGTGCTACTAAATGGAAAAAATAGTAGCACATACATTGTTTTGGAGTACAGGAAAAAAAAATCGTTGCAATATCAAATGTCTGAAATATCACGATTTCATTCCATCCATCCATCCATCTTCTTCCGCTTATCCGAGGTCGGGTCGCGGGGGCAGCAGCCTAAGCAGGGAAGCCCCGACTTTCCTCTCCCCAGCCACTTAATCCAGCTCTTCCCGGGGAATCCCGAGGCGTTCCCAGGCCAGCCGGGAGACATAGTCTTCCCACCGTGTCTTGGGTCTTCCCCGTGACCTCCTACCGGTTGGACGTGCTCTAAACACCTCCCTAGGGAGGTGTTCGGGTGGCATCCTGACCAGATGCCCGAACCACCTCACCTGGCTCCTCTCGATGTGGAGGAGCAGCGACTTTACTTTGAGCTCCCCCCGGATGACAGAGCTTCTCACCCTATCTCTAAGGGAGAGCCCCGCCACCCAGCGGAGGAAACTAATTTTGGCCGCTTGTACCCGTGATCTTGTCCTTTCGGTCATAACCCAAAGCTCATGACCATAGGTGAGGATGGGAACGCAGATCGACCGGTAAATTGAGAGCTTTGCCTTCCGGCTCAGCTCCTTCTTCACCACAACGGATCGATACAGCGTCCGCATTACTGAAGACGTCGCACCGATCCGCCTCTGGATCTCACGATCCACTCTTCCCTCACTCGTGAACAAGACTCCTAGGTACTTGAACTCCTCCACTTGGGGCAAGATCTCCTCCCCAACCCGGAGGTGGCATTCCACCCTTTTCCGGGCGAGAACCATGGACTCGAACTTGGAGGTGCTGATTCTCATCCCAGTTGCTTCACACTCGGCTGCGAACCGATCCAGTGAGAGCTGAAGATCCTGGCCAGATGAAGCATCTGCAAAAGCAGAGACCTAATCCTGGAGCCACCAAACTGGATCCCCTCAACGCCTTGACTGCGCCTAGAAATTCTGTCCATGAAAGTTATGAACAGAACCGGTGACAAAGGGCAGCCTTGGCGGAGTCCAACCCTCACTGGAAACGTGTCCGACTTACTGCCGGCAATGCGGACCAAGCTCTGACACTGATCGTACACTAAACTTACACATGTGCACTTGTACATATGAACATAATGCCATCATTAGGCCTACTGTAACACTCAACTAAACACAGAGAACATCCCTAAACTGTAATAGCACTGTCGCTAACACGAGTGTAGGGCTGGGCGATATGGATCAAAACTCATCCATCCATCCATCCATCTTCTTCCGCTTATCCGAGGTCGGGTCGCGGGGGCAGCAGCCTAAGCAGGGAAGCCCAGACTTCCCTCTCCCCAGCCACTTCGTCCAGCTCTTCCCGGGGGATCCTGAGGCGTTCCCAGAACAGCCGGGAGACATAGTCTTCCCAACGTGTCCTGGGTCTTCCCCGTGGCCTCCTACCGGTCGGATGTGCCCTAAACACCTCCCTAGGGATCAAAACTCATATCAAAAGTAATTCAAAAAGTGACTGAATTACTAGCATAGTTACTATTTAATAAATGTAATTAATTACTAGGAAAAGTAATCATTGCGCTACTTAAAAAAAATATTAATATATCACGCATAATACAGTTAAGATAAGTTTCAGTCTGCGTCTGTGTGTGTTCCTTTTAAGAAGCGGTCCTTGTTGCCTAGTAACGTGTGACGTCAGCGAGTTCACGCTCAGTAGCATGAGCTGTTTTTGTTCGCTTAGCAAGCTAGCAGCAGAAGTGTGTCGGCTCTGACTGAAACTCTTTTGAATCTTTCACTGGTTTGTGTTACCTCTGCTTAGTAAAAAAAAAAAAATTGAATGTGCTTCCATGGCTGTATGTTCTTGTCAAAAAATGTGGTATTATTTGGATGGCGCTTCAATCATTGATTTGTTGTTCATTATTTCCTCGGTTGAAATTGTATTGCATGTTCAAAATAAACTGAAACTAACTAACCCTCGGTTAGTCAGTGCAGTTTGTATCAAGTTTTTTAGGTGGTGAAAAAACAGTGTCTTTTACTGACCAGTTCCTCCAACTAAGACTTTCTTTATTCTGTGTTGTGAGCAACTGGACCCCGCTCCCCTCTGTGTACGGAGGAGGAAGTGGAAACATCTGCAGCGCACACAGAATGATACCTCCGAGTATCATTTTCACAATCACAGTCCATTTGATTATGGTTAAGGTTTCATTTTATTTCAAACAAGTTACGTTGTTAATTTACAATAGTTATTTAATAGTTGTATTTACAATTACATGATAGCGCTCTCTTGTCCCATGTACCAAACAGCCAAATAGCGTTGCAAATAATAATAGCTTCCTCCGCGACTTGTCCAGAAGTTGCACAGTCCATCTTCACAAAGGTAGTTTCCTCTGGTTTATAAGTTAAACCATGAAAAGTAAACTGATGTTTATGAATGATTACTTCTAGTGTAGACAAACAAGTCGATGTTGTGGCTGTCGTCTATCATCACTCTTACGGCGTGGCGCAGTGGAAGAATGGCCGTGCGCGACCCGAGGGTCCCTGGTTCAATCCCCACCTAGTACCAACCTCGTCATGTCCGTTGTGTCCTGAGCAAGACACTTCACCCTTGCTCCTGATGGGTGCTGGTTAGCGCCTTGCATGGCAGCTCTCTCCATCAGTGTGTGAATGTGTGTGTAAATGGGTAAATGTGGAAGTAGTGTCAAAGCGCTTTGAGTACCTTGAAGGTAGAAAAGCGCTATACAAGTACAACCCATTTATTTATTTATTCAAGAAGGAAATACAGTATCTACTCAACGGCAGTTGCTGTTGCTCCTTTTGGAGACATTGTCCCTTAGTGTTTTGGAAGAGAGTGTTTCATTGTGTATTTGTGTTTGAAGCCAACATTTAAGTGCAGTAGTAAAGGTTTGAAGTCTGACTAAACCATCAGTGTTGTGTGTATTATGAACATCATTAATTACTTACATTTGCATGGTTTCTGGTCTTTATCCTCGCACTCGATAATGTAGGGAGGTCTGCGAGCTCACTTTGCTTTGAGGGAGGTACTACACTCCCCCCCTACCTGACGGCTAATTCGAACGCCTCTTGATTGACGTGAACTCACAAAACCAAGGAAGGAGGGCAAAAACAAGGGCGGAGGGGGGGGTATTCGAATTGAGCCTAAGTGGGATTCTTTATTTGGACACTTGATTCCGCGGAATGATACAGTACGTGGACAAACTAACTCGTATGACCCTGCAACATTTGGCCGTACAATAACGGAGACAGTATACGAAAACCAGGGCAAACGTTTGGCAAAAAGTCGGACATACCAAGGTACCACAGTATGTATGTAAATAGATGAGTGTCGGACTTGGGAGTTATTGTAAGTGGAAGTTAAGTTCTTCCATGTTCTGGACAGCCTGGTTTTTAGGCTTCCATGGATTGGAAGTTGGGGGCAATGGGCCTCGGTCGCTCACTTCTAGGGAACTTGTCGTGCGCAGATCCGGATCAACCGAGTGAGAAAAAGCTGGCATTGCAGAAGCAGAAGGAAGAGAGGAGGAGCACAAAGGGTCCTTGGGCTCTGTAAAGGGCAATAAATAATGGGTCGGTCCTTTCACAGAGACTGCTAACCTTTTGGCAGCCACCAGCAAACTCCATTCTCCTCTGCTGATCTGGGAGGACAATGTGCCCAGCCTGGGCTTTGAATGAAGTGCTACCACCAACAGTGTTCCCATTCAGCGGCTGGTTGGGAACCATCTTTTTGACTATTGTCCTAAAAGTGACTCCTACCCCCAGAAAGCAGAGCAGGAAAAGGGACAGGGGGAATATCTAAAGACCCACCCTCTCCTCCTTCCCCTTTCCTCTTCTCTCTCTTCTCTCTCTCTCTGAGCTCTAATCTCACATTGCGGGATGGGGAGAGAAGCAAGAAGGGGGTTCCTGAACACACCACCAGCTGAGATCCACAAGGAGTCATTACAGGGGTAACACACAAGAGGACAGAGCTGTGCTACTGGGCATCAAACATCAGCTCACACCTTATCTGGGGCCCAGGCTGTATAATGCAGCTTACAGCCCATTGAGAACTGATCTGATAAGCCTTTTCCTCTGTGCCTCTTTTAACCGCTAAACGGTGTTTATCTCCAAAGTGCTTCAAGGCCTCAGGGGAACAATGCTGAGAAGGAACAGCATTTTGCTAGCGGACCTCACTATTGAGACGTGTTAAAAAATATATATATAAAAAAACAGCTCTGTAGCTTTTGCTGATGTTTGGGCCAGATTCATGAGAGTCAAGCAAAGTGTTTTTTTTATATTGCTGTCCTTGAGTAATTACAAAATTACTTTTTTAAGTGTATATTTTCAAGACAATTTTTTTTTTTTTTTTTTTTACAATTTACCAACACCGCCGACCTGTAATATAAATAAAAACATGAAGTAAAGTTTTTCTCTTTGCAAAAGACACAAAACAAAGTGATAAAAGTCAAAAAAATTTTGGGTAAAATAACTAGTATTTTTAATTCAGGTTGCTTTCTTTTTTCTCACCTCTGCTCAACGTTATTCATTGGAGAAGAGTTTTACATTAGAACTGTGAAATCCTGGCATGAAACCTCCTTTTGTGGCTCACCATTATTTCCACACAAATATAGTCCATTGTCACAGTGCTGAAGTTAATTTGATCAACATTGGGGACATTTAACGTTTTTGTTCGCTGAAAAGGCTTGTTTCATGGTCATTTTCGGACCATTGAAACGCAGTGATTGGCAGAAAAATAATGTTGCCCTCAACAATTCAAAGCAATTAGTTTCCCATGGGGAGGCAGTGGGCCACACTGGCTGCCACACAGCGATGCTTTGTCATTTTATGGACGGTCATCAGTCAACTGTCACAGCGTCTCAATGAGCCCTACAACCTAAATGTTTCCCTTTCGGCTTTTCCCAGAACAACAGGCTGAAAGAGCAGAGAAAGGCCGGCGAGTCTTCAGCCAATAGACATTTGGAGCAGCTAGAGGGAGGACTGGATAATCACAAGTAGATCCTCCATTAAGCCAGGATGAATTTATTAACCTAACTGGTGTGTGGGGTGTGTTCATGTATGTATTATGCAATATATTTCACGTGAATTATACTACAAATATCTACACACTGTAATGTAAATGATCATTATTTTTTCTAATGTATTTACAGAATCAAAATCCTCCACATACTGTGCACACACCCATAAATACTCAGGCTGCAACGATTAATCAGTTAATTCGATTAGAAAAAAACTTTGATTTGTATTTTGTTGCTTTGATTTATTGTTTGATGAAGTAATTAATAAAATCTGCGCTGCATGGAGTCCCCGCAACTTTAAAATATGATGACATATTTTCAACACGGCTGCTGCGATATATAATGCACGTTAAAAGTGCATTACTAGAAGAAAAAAAAAATGTTTATTTAAAATTTGCATTGAGGCAAAAAGTGTGTTTTATCCGATTAATCAAACAAACTAATCGATGAATTTCTCCATTACTGAAATAATCAATAGCTGCAGCCCTAATATACACAATTGCAATTAAGTTTTAACACTTGTCAGATATATCGGTGTTTTACCTAAACTTGTCTGAAATTGAGAAATCAAATGCACCAAATGTTCTGAACTGTAAAGTGCACCCGTATATAAGCCGCACCAACTAATTTTTTGAAAAAAAATAAAAAATGTTCCATGAATTAGACCAAGGGTGGGCAAACTTTTTGGCTCAGGGGCCACGATGACTTTTGAAATTTGACAGACGGGCCAGGCGAGCACATGCATTTCAAAGCTTATCATATCTGTTGGAACTAAGAGTAGGCTTCTCAAAAACAGGCTATTTTAATCATAATACATACATTTTCAACCACATCATATCATCAAAGAAACATAAAAATGGTATTAAAGGGTTAACACTTACATTCTCTTTTACTGGGAGGAGTGTTGTTCATCACCCATTTTTGCCAGTGTGTCCAAATCCAGTATCAGTTTTGTTGTGGCAATTCTCAAAACAGATATTTGCTCAATTCTGTGTTAATATTTGGCGTGCCGGATTAAAGGGACCAACGGGCCATAGTTTGCCCACCCCTGTATTAGACTCACCAGACTATGAGTAGCAGATAGATACGTTGCGATATTAATTCTTCACACAGAAAGATTTTGTAAATGTTTATTTATATACCATAATCTTTTCAAACAGTGCCAGTAAAATTGCTAATCAAACAAAACAGACGTCATCGTCATGGACCCATTAGCTGCGGAAGCAAGCTCTCCAATCAGCAAAACAGACTAAATAATTATTCCGTGATGTTTGGTGAATTTACTGAGACATTTGTGAAACTAAAACAATACAAAAACAATGCCATTGTAAGTTAATAATACTAACACAGGCGGCATAGCTCGGTTGGTAAAGCGGCCATTCCAGTAACTTGAGGGTTCCAGGTTCGATCCGCGTCTCCACCATCCTAGTCACTGCTGGTGTGTCCTTGGGCAAGACACTTTTCCCACCTGCTCCCAGTGTCATCCACACTACTTTAAATGCAGCTTAAGGATGTAGATAATGGGTTTCACTTTGTGAAGCGCTATATAAATATAATTCACTTCACTTCACTTGGTAGCATACTAGCTAATGCTAATGGCGTTAAGATAGCACATTCAAACACTCCTTCAGACATCACACACGGGACGGTTTATTAAGTATAAACAATCTTAGTTATACTGTAAATTTTACAAACATTGCTGAGATAGGCTCCAGCGACCCCGAAAGGGGCAAGCAGTAGAAAATGGATTGATGGATGGATGCTTGGATTGATGAATGAAGAATCCATACCAGTAAACGCTATGGACGCCTAGAAGGCCGGACGGCAGTTGTACTTCCGGTTGAAAGCACTAGTCTAAACTGAAGGGCAATTGAGCACCTGCATTGAGAGAACTCAGCCAAAAGATGGCTCCCTAGCACAAACAATAATGCACCATTTAAGTGTATTTTGCTTGGTTTTCTTTTGAGAATTAGTATTTATATATATATTTATAAAATCCATAAATTAGCCACACCGTTTTATACGCGTATGAAAAAAGTAGCGGCTTATAGTCCGGAATTTACGATATATTCAATAAAAAGACAAAATGAACATATTTCAGCTATAGAAAACAACATTGACCTACTTATTACTGTTGGTTGAGCTGTTTTAATTCTCAGTTTCGATGCTTTTGCAAATATTATATGATATTTCTTATGACAATTAGTTAAAGTTGATGTTTGCAACTTGCTCACGGTTACATTTTTAAAGCAAAACATATAACAACACCACCATTGACTGGCTTGTGTTAGCATTAGTGGATTAACAGAAGACATTTGTGTTAAAACGGTCACAATCAACTAAAAAAAGTTTAAAAAAAAATACCGGCCAGAATACAATGATTGGTGTTTACGGCGGTCTCTCACCCTGTCTTGTCATTACCTACGTGCAGGGAGCGCGTGCACACATACAAATGCAGTCCGAGAAAAGGAAAAAACAATTTGTAGTCATGTTGTTGTTATGATAGAATATACATTCAATGACAGCTAATTGCTATTAATAGCGAACAACACCCGAAGCTAATGCGTGTGCATGTGTTACATACGTACGTAGTTACATCATTACGTCCTAGAAGCCGGTAGATAGTGTGTAAAATACATTGGAAAGTTAGCGTCCTCTAGGCATCTATGTAAATGTTGCAAACAGCCCGTTTAAGTCAACATGTATACATTGCATATAATTCAATTATTATGCTAGTCATTAAAATTATTAAGCATATATCTTCCTAGTTTACACAGTGATACCCTGGTGTCATAAGTCATCAGTTCCAAAAGGTCCAATTAAAACCAAAGTGTACGAAAACCAAAAGCAATTTTTGCTGTAAGAAATTTTAAAAATTCAATTAATTTGCTGCGAAACCCACAATTTTGCAGTAGTACACAATTAAAAATGCATTAAGACACTTGGGATTTGACCAGTCCATTCCGTGGAATGATATGCGGGCCCGCACAATAACTGAGATTGTGTACAAAAAACTGGACCAACCTTGTAGCGAAAATGTTCGTCACACCGAATCATACAAATGTGTGTCGTAAAAAGCAGGCCTAACTGAATTCCAAACTTTGCTTATATAATATAAAGACTAATTGTGTTGTTTTATGATATGTTATTTAATATTATGATTACTTATTCCCCATGCATACATTGTATATAATTTAACAATAATTAAAATTAACAAGTGACGATTTGTAACTTCCTATCTTGTAGTCAGATTTGTATTGCCAAGACAAAGTACAATTTGGCGCCACCACTCTTGCATTTCAGGAGGACATATTTCCAAATAATCTTTGTATTCAAATACTTTCAAAAAGCTGTTTGGTGTCTGCAGTGCATGTGCATACAGTAAGTAGTACATTGATCTTTGAAAATACTGTTGGTTGTGTGGAATTAATTGTTTTTTATTTTTGTTTTTTTTAATCAATCTAACAAAATAATGTACAATAATACCATAATAATACAATTACAATTCCAAAACCAGCAACATTCAGAATAGCAATCAACCGAGCAATTGAGAGGGCACACAAACATGACAAAAAACAATCCAAAAGTAGTCAAACAAAAATTAATAATATCAACAACAGTATCAATATTAATACGAATTCCAACATAGAAGTGATTAGAAATCCCTCATTGGCATTATCATCACAGCCAATTATAAAAAATAAAATAAAAACATTTAAAAAATGAACAATATTGCCACAGTGGCTTAGACTTTCATCGCATCTCATAAGCTTGACAACACATTGTGTCCAATATGTTCCACAAGGATAAAATAAGTCATATTTTGGTTAATTTAATAGTTTAAAACAAATTTAAATAATGCATCCCATATTCCAATATATGACTCATTATTATCGGAATTGATTAATTAATTATGGCTTGGGTGTCAAAAATGTTTAGCATGTCTACCTCACAGTCAAGATTTTGTCTTCTCCATGTGAGTTTTTTATTGTTACTCCTTAATACCAAAAACATGCATCTTAATCTAAGTGGAGACTCTAAATTCTCCTTGTGTGTAAATGCAAGTGTCAAGGGTTGTTTGTAGAGATTTCCGATATCGGACTGCCGATATTATCGGCCGATAAATGCTTTAAAATGTAATATCGGAAATTATCGGTATCGGTTTCAAAATTATCGGTATTGGTTTCAAAAAGGAACATTTATGACTTTTTAAAGCGCCGCTGTGTACACGGACGTAGGGAGAAGTACAGAGCGCCAATAAACCTTAAGGCACTGCCTTTGCGTGCCGGCCCAATCACATAATATCTACGGCTTTTCACACACACAAGTGAAGGCATCATACTTGGTCAACAGCCATACAGGTCACACTGAGGGTGGCCGTATAAACAACTTTAACACTGTTACAAATATGCGCCACACTGTGAACTCACACCAAACAAGAATGACAAAGACATTTTGGGAGAACATCCGCACCGTAACACAACATAAACACAACAGAACAAATACCCAGAACCCCTTGCAGCACTAACTCTTCCGGGACGCTACAATATACACCCCCCCTCCCCCCCCAACTCCCCAAACCCCCCCACCTCTACCTCCTTATGCTCTCTCAGGGAGAGCATGTCCCAAATTCCAAGCTGCTGTTTTGAGGCATGTTAAAAAAAATAAATGCACTTTGTGACTTCAATAATAAATATGGCAGTGCCATGTTGGTATTTTTTTCCATAACTTGAGTTGATTTATTTTGGAAAACCTTGTTACATTGTTTAATGCATCCAGCGGGGCATCACAACAAAATTAGGCATAATAATGTGTTAATTCTACGACTGTATATATCGGTATCGGTTGATATCGGAATCGGTAATTAAGAGTTGGACAATGTCGGATATCGGCAAAAAAGCCATTATCGGACATCTCCAGTTGTTTGTCCATATGTGCCCTGTGATTAACTGGCGACCAGTTTTGGGTGTATCCCACCTCTTGATTTAGATCAGCTGGGATACGTTTCAGCTCACCCAAACATAGACCAGCAGTCGAAAAAGATGGATAAGAATAATATCGTCCTGAAGCAACTGAGACACAATGGAGTGCACTAGGTGGTTTAAGGCAGGGGTTGCAGATGCTCCTTGTTGTAATTCCCCTTTTTGTAAAAAGAGTGAATAATTTCTGACTGTCTTTGAGGCGGGGAAGAGGCTGAGTACTAACTGATGATTGGATTAACGGGAGAAAGGTGAAATAAGATAAACGGAAGCGTGTGCGTGCGTTCGTGTGCAATAAGAGCGATGTCTTCACCAGAAATACGTGGACTTCTTGAGTGCGCTAAGCATAAATACATCCCAAGTCCCAACCAAGAAAAGACTCAAAAATAATTAGTTAAATCCTGCATTAACAGATTCCTTGCCTTCACTGCCAACAACACTGGCTTAGCTGTGTGCTTGATTTGTGGCCAGAAATTAGCAAAGTTATAATGCTTCAAAACAAGCACTAGTAAGTATCTACTCAAGCAGGGGTGTCAAACTCATTCTTATTGAGAGGCACATAGCATCAGAGGGCCACTTGTAATCACACTTCAAATCATAAGTCGAGGTGACAAGCACATAAATCGGTGTTTTAATGTAAAAGTTAAAGTACCAATGATAGTCACACACACACTAGGTGTGGCGAAATTATTCTCTGCATTTGACCCATCACCCTTGATCACCCCCTGGGAGGTGAGGGGAGCAGTGAGCAGCAGCGGTGGCCACGCTCGGGAATCATTTTTGGTGATTTAACCCCCAATTCCAACCCTTGATGCTGAGTGCCAAGCAAGGAGGTAATGGGTCCCATTTTTATAGTCTCTGGTATGACTCGGCCGGGGTTTGAACTCACGACCTACCGATCTCAGGGTGGACATTTTTTTATTTTTGATAACAAAAATGTTTGGAATATATAGTTGCCTGATCATGATCAGATGAAATGAGAAAACATGTATTTGCATGCAAATTTAAATCTCAAATACATGTCTCAATAACAAAGAAAAGGTGCTTTATTGACGTGAATTAGTTACGAGATTTGTCAGGCCAAATAAAATGATGTGGCAGGCCAGATGTGGGCTCGGATTTTGAGTTTGAGATCTGCGATATACCGTATTTCATAGTAGTATTGTACACATGAACCCTGCACGTCTGTTCTTGTAACAGCTCAAAGCATGTTGGGTGTTTTTTTACAACTAAAGACTAATTTTCTTTTGTATAAGAGGGGACAAAATGGTTATTTTCATAGTACAGGTTGCCCGACTTGCTGGTTCAAGGCAGTGTTTTTCAACCTTTTTTGAGCCAAGGCACATTTTTTGCGTTGAAAAAATGCGGAGGCACACCACCACCAGAAATCATTAAAAAACGAAACTCAGTTGACAGTAAAAAGTCGTTGTTGGATATGACTTTAAAGCATAACCAAGCATGCATCACTATAGCTCTTGTCTCAAAGTAGGTGTACTGTCACGACCTGTCACATCACACCCTGACTTATTTGGACTTTTTTGCTGTTTTCCTGTGTGTAGTGTTTTACTTCTTGTCTTGCGCTCCTATTTTGGTGGCTTTTTCTCTTTTGTTGGTATTTTCCTGTAGCCGTTTCATGTCTTCCTTTGAGCGATATTCCCCGCATCTGCTTTGGTTTAGCAATCAAGAATATTTCAGTTGTTGCTATCCTTCTTTGTGGGGACATTGTTGATTCGGGTGTACTTTGTGGACGCCTTCTTTGCTCAACACGCTGTAAATCTTTGATGTCGTCCAGCATTCTGTTTTTGTTTACTTTGTAGCCAGTTCAGGTTTAGTTTTGTTCCCTAAGCTTCAATGCCTTTTCTTAGGGGCACTCACCGTTTGCTTAGTTTTGGTTTTAGCATTAGACACCTTTTTACCTGCACGCTGCCTCCCACTGTCATCTGCATATTGGGATCACAACAAACCATGTTCCGACATCTACAAAGCAATTAGCTACCTACTGATATTGAAGAGTATAATATTGTTACTCTGCCGAGCTCTAGACAGCACCGACACTCAACAACAACACATCATTTGCAGACTACCGTATAATTACTTGTTTGCAAAAAATATTTTTACCCCAAATAGGTGAACTTACATAATCTCCCACGGCACACCAGACTGTATCTCACGGCACAGTGGTTGAAAAACACTGGTTTAAGGAAATATAGTCAAATGTCCATCCCTTGTCTCCACCTGAGATCGGTAGGTCGTGAGTTCAAACCCCGGCCGAGTCATTTCAAAGACAATAAAAATGGGACCCATTACCTCCCTGCTTCACACTCAGCATCAAGGGTTGGAATTGGGGGTTGAATCACCAAAAATGATTCCCGGGCGCGGCCACTGCTGCTGCTCACTGCTCACCTCACCTCCCAGGGGGTGATCAAGGGTGATGGGTCAAATGCAGAGAATAATTTCACCACACCTAGTGTGTGTGTGACTATCATTGGTACACACATGCGCTTAAGGGCTTCTCCCAGCATGAATTGACTTATTTTCCTTAACTTGTGTGTGACCATGCCTCACTCTGCTCCCTCTCTCTCCCGTGTTGTGGTATTGCTGCTGGGGGCGTTGCAGAAGAGCTGTGTGGTGCGAACACGGGGACGTGGGGAAGGCTGTTCTGCCGTGTCAAAGGCCCTGTCAGGGCCACCCCTGACCTATTGAGAAAGACACCGACAAGCACATTCTTCACAATGTTAACATTCTACCGAATTCTCAACATTTACTTACAATGGATGACTGTGCACAACCCAGCTATTGTGTGCAAAGTTGAACCTGCCCGGCCAAATTATGGTAAGTCATCTTGTCAATATAATCATGACATGGCCCCCAGTCCCACCCTCTTAATCCCATATAGGCTGTCTATTAGGGCCCGGTTTAGCTGTCAATCACGGCATATAATCTTGGGAGAAGAGTACCGAATAAAGCCTAACAGAAGCGAGAGAGATAGGATTGTGCTTTTTTTGGATAGTGGTGCGCTTGATATGTAGTGGCCATGTTTCTTGGCCATATACTTCTTTTAGCTCTCCTTTATGTTGGTCGGTGAGAGCAATTTAGGTGCAGTGAGAGAATAGTGGTGGTTTAAGGAGCCTGGGAGCAGAGTTGGGGGGGCCGTGATATAAATTAGCGTCTGACCTCCGTCTTTGTGTGGCCCCGAGGAAGGCCTTATGAAGGCCCCAGCCCAAACCCCAGTGAGAACAGTCCTTGTGAAGAGGCTCTTTCAGGGGTGTCACTGCGCGATGAATTGGCCAGGAGAAAGCATGTTTATAGACTGTGTAAAGGAGTGTGTCTTTGTGCTAGAATGTCACTGACACTGTTACAGTTTGCCTGAATGAACTGTGATGACGAGGCTAATGGGGCCCTGGCTCAGGGTGAGGGTCAGTTGGGTGGGGGGGGGGCACGGCGGTTGGGTTCTCCGGACCCCCCACTCGCAAAGCCTTTTCACACCCAGTAGCTGTAGCTAATGTTGCAATTCTTCATTACCCACACAAAGGCTGAGAAAAAAAAGTCAACTTTCACACCAGCGGGTCAGCATGAGTGCTTTAGGAAATGATCGTGTAAACAGAATGTTACCTTCTGACCTGTGGCTGATACCTTAGAGCAGCAGACAAAGCAGCCCAGCTTTGGGTATTAGACATGGCTGTTAGCGGGATAAAGCTACAGGACGTGGCCTTGAAAGACCCCCGCAGGCTGTGGGGAAAGGTTGGTGTTCATGTCTTTACTAACTCATCCTTGTCTCTTGTCAGCTGCTTGTGTGCAGATAACTGAAATTGAACTGCAAACAAGAGAAGTCAAGATTAAACTCTCTTTGCAAAAATCCACAAGTTCTCACATCTACAACAACTGACCTCCGTTTAGGAGAACAGGATAAACTGAAGCCAACTGTGTTTGCATAGAACCAAGTCTTTTTGTGTACGGTAAGGCTACCAAGAGCTTCATTCCACTTTTCAGTGTTTACAAGGACTCAAGGAACTTTATTGGCATCTTTATTTCTGGACCCCGACTTAAACAAGTTGAACAACTTATTCGGGTGTTACCATTTAGTGGTCAATTGTACGGGATATGTACTTCACTGTGCAACCTACTAATACAAGTCTCAATCAATCAATCAAACATTGAACAAAAAGAGCACGGTCTCCATCCATCCATTTTCTACCGCTTGTCCCTTTCGGGGTCGCGGATGGGTGCTGGAGCCTATCTCAGCTTCATTCGTGTGGTAGGCGGGGTACACCCTGGACAAGCACGGCCTATCAAGTCATATTTTTTGTGTGTTACGCATATTTGGCCAGAAAATCTGATTCTGAAACCAGCAAACTTGAGACACGTTAGCTGGCACAAAAGGGTACATTTAGACGAGAACAAACATTTAAAAACAATTTTGTTTTGTTTTGTTTTTCCCTCATATACAGACAGCGAGGACAAAAAATATATATTCATATATATCCTCGGTCGCACATAATTTTCAGTTTCATGATTATAAATAACACCTTTTTTTAAGGCTGTACTTTATATTTTTGATTTGTAAATTTGTATTACAGTAGTAATGCTAAGTGTTTTTGTTGTTAAAAGCAATTGATTTATTGTGCCAGCCTAAAGAATGAAGGTCATGCACATACGCAAGTATGTCATGTTCAAAATGGCGGAAAACAGCTAGTTGCATGCCCATCCATCCATCCATTGTCTACCGCTTATTCCCTTCGGTGTCGTGGGGGGTGCTGGAGCCTAAGGCGGGGTACACTCTGGACAAGTCGCCACCTCATCACAGGGCCAACACAGATAGACAGACAACATTCACACTCACATTCACACACTAGGGCCAATTTAGTGTTGCCAATCAACCTATCCCCAGGTGCATGTCTTTGGAGGTGGGAGGAAGCCGGAGTACCCGGAGGGAACCCACGCAGTCACGGGGAGTGTTTAGGATAATATAATGCTATAGTTTATTTAATGCACACGTATCTAAACTACCTAAAAAAACAATTAACCTTCCCCGAAAAGAGATAAGAGGAAGCAGATCTTATTCCATCCCTTGCAATGCCTCAGAAATGACGGATGGTCTCTTCACATTTGTTAAAGTAGATACAAATGATCTGAAAATATCATGTCTGGAAAACGATTTGTGTCAATATCTACATCTATTTGTATTTTTGAGTGTTTTTTTCTGCTATTGTAAAATACCATTAATTTGGTTTTATTTACTTTCACTCTGTTTTTATCAAACAATTTTGGTCCTATTATTGACTCCTTAAGTACGCCCCAATTATTCAATTCATAACCACCCGACCCAATGTTGTACTATTGTAATTTATAGATTAGGATATTAATAGTTTACCTCAAATCTTGTGATGAAATTTTCATATCACGATTATTGTGACTAAATTGTTCATGGTATTGTTGAATGTGCTCAAAAAGCACTCATATATACTCATTATAACCAAGTTTTATTAAAAAAAACAACATTTAATTGCCACACAATATACTTTCTTGGCATAAGAAATATGTGATATAATAATATTATGCAAAACCAACTTTTCTTAGCTGTTGGTACTTGCTGTTGTGTATTTGGGATCTACGTAAGTCCCGAACATTTAAAATCAAATCGTAGAGGCATTGCGGAGATATTTATAAAATAATCTTGCCTTTTTTTAATTCTTTGGCCAAATGAGCCGTTTGGAATTTGCACAATTAGTGATGATCACAGATTGTGAAAACCATCAGGGGATTATCTTTATATGGTATGAATGTAACCAGAGTGCCTTGTGCATGTTCGCCATTGTAGTCCGCGCTGTCGTCAATAAGCTCCTTCTTTTTCTCTATCCTCTTATTCCGCTGTTTTCGTATCGTTCTCACTTTTATTTGTCAGTAGACTCGCTATGGAAGCGCTAAAAAGTACAACAAAGTGGGCGGGGAGAAGACGCAGTCGAAGTGGAGGCACGTAAATAAGATCGCCCACAAAACGGTGAATCCTGTAGAGGCGGTCAGAAAGCAGCTCAAAAAAGGTCTGTAAAGCATCCATCCGTCCATCCATTTTGTACTGCGTTCCCCTTTAAAGGTTGCAGGGGGGCCAGAGTCTATCCCAGCTGCACTCGGGCGGAAGGCAGGGTATACCTTGGACAAGTCGCATCATCTATGCAAAATATGGACCAAAGAACTGCCATTTCATGTTGTTTAGACCACAAGGAAGTGTTTTAAAATGTAGAAAACAAATCATAAGATTTAGATCCCTTTTCCCTTCAGAGTGGAACTGCACTTTTTTGGGGATATTGCTTTATGAGAGACATGACGATTGGTGTTATTTTTTTTTGTTTGCATTCTAAATATTAAATAAATGTAATCAATAGTCCACTTACAATAGAGCCTATGTGAGCCGCTTTATTCTGCCTATAAAGCCCTTAAAAAAACATCCAAACACCTCCATTTTATATACATGATGTAAGTATTTATGTAATGTAGTAACGGGCACATTTATAACAACATTTAATATTTACCTATTTTGATCATTTTAAACATAATTTTGAAAACATAGTACGTTTGCTTTTTTTCAACAACATCACTGATTATTACTCACTGCAGATTTTATGAGAGCCAACAAACATAATTTAAACATCCCTTACTGTACAATGTCTGCTGTCATTAGGATGCCGACTGATAAGATGTTCATATATTCCCATTTATATGAAGAATGACCTTAATCCTCACGAAGGAAAGGGGGTGGAACCAAGCATCTTTTTGTGTCGTTCTCGCTATTTCCGGGCTTAAATTGGTCAACAAAGTGTACCAACTTGTGCCAACTAAGGAAGAAGTAGTTTCAAGACGTCAAAGATATGGACGTATAGCGAGATGTGTTTTTGTTGTTATATGTATTTTTGTAACTTTATTTTGCTGCCCTCTTGGCCAAGTCACTCTTGAAAAGGACATTTTAATCTCAATTAGTTTTTACCTGGTCAAATAAAGGATATTGATTGATTGATGTGTAGAACTAAATAACATTGTGGAAGGTGTGGAGGAGAACACAAATATGGAGAATGTGGACGCAATGTCACTGTTAAATGTAACTGTGGGGGAAGTCATTCAGCAGCTTATGGGGGTTGTGTTGTCAGAAAGCAGGAATCAGAAGAACAGACAATTAAAGTAGAGCAAAATAACACATATATAAAGTTAAAGTACAGAAACAGGAAAAGGTAACAATGCAAAGTAGTGAGGACATTCATACAAACACAGTAAAGATACAATAGTCACTTTTCTTGCATATCGTACAGAACAAGCAAAAAACAAGACAAATCATTGAAATACTAGTTAAAGTGGTGGCAATAGATTGTTCATGAGAAAGAGTACACAAGGAATTACAGCAAGGGATGGTGACAGACATCACCAAAATAGATCAGGTTAATGTTAAGCACAGGATAGGTTGAAAGAAACAATAATGGGAATATGATCTTATATTTTTAATGTAAAATGTGCTGATATGCAGCACATGCTATATGTTTTAGTATAGTAGATGGCGTTATCTGCACCTTTCAGACATTCAATGCAATCCACCAATAAACATATCGAAGTAGGTTTAGGGTGCACAATGGAATATCTTAGTGACTCAGACAGTAATATATCTATACATGTTTAAATTAGGGAATGCATATTTTTAATGGAGAGAGACAGTGTTTCTTGTTTTCATGTTAGTATATAAGCTAGCCTCGCTAGCTTGCTTCTCCAGTATATGAAACTAGTCCTTGAGTTTATCAGTGTTATCAATCACGGTTTTAAAATCACTTTTATTTAAAATTGTAAAACTATCCATAGGAAGTTTTACCACAGTTTATCAGGGCGTTCAATCGATCGCAACTGGACTGCTTGGTTTGTCTTGGAAGACGTTTCGCCGCACATCCGAGTAGGCTCCATCACTTCGTGCTCATAGACTTCGATTGGTCGGATCTAGTATATATCTGAATAATCTAAGATTAGATTAGATTAGATTGCTGATTAGCAATAGCGATATTACATGGCGATTTTAACACCTCCAAATTCAGTAATCAAAATTACAACCAAAATGCACGTTACGATAAAACAGCTGGTGAGTAATAAGTACAATACTTATAGTTTGTAAATCTCAACAAACGACAAAACTGGCACATTCAACTTAATGGCAAAGACTACTTCCTGAACACAGCAACACATCGATGACAAACTGAATACTTGCAATTAAGAATCCGAAGTGTAAGAAAATAAGATATAACAACCAAGTTATCATTATCAGCTCACTGTTGGTAAAAACTGAGATTTTATTATGGAACAAATAACATTTATTACATGAACACCGAAAATGTGTGCTGTTGAGTATGCGGATCAGTACCAGGAATTGGTTCAAATTTGAAAGGTGCTTGTTCCTTGCTTTCTGAGACTAAATTACTTTTATTAATGAATTAATCTATGTTGTTGTTGAACAATTTTCCCAAGTTCGGTCTGTTTCTGTCTAGTATTTTACTGTAAGATTTGTCTGTCCAATGTGTATTTCTTTGAGCATTTTCTAGTCAATTATGTTTGTTCTCTGCTCTTTTGTTTAGTGGTGTATTGTCCCAGTTGTTGTCTTGGAGTGTGCTGAAAATCCTTCGAAACGTTGAATACACTCTTTTTCTTAAGAGCACTGATACTTTTCACTGTCCTTACTCATCAATATATATATATATATATGCTATCTGTTCCCTCCTGTTGTTATCAGTTCTGTCATTAGAAAATATTCAACAATTGGTCTGGTGATTTTTGAATTCAGACAAATGCTACACTCTGCATCTGTAAAGTTAATGTTAAAAAAAAAATCTACTTTTGATTTATATTGTTGAATGTGCAAGTGGCCATATGTCTGTGTGGCTTATCAGTGTACATGTAAGAGAAAAGAAAATAATCTGAACAAATATTATGCCCTATATGTTTATCATGTCATATTATTTAGACAGCAACACGTGGAGGATGCCCAGTGGGATTGAATGTATTCATCTGCAAATATTCAACTACCGGCTGGTCAATAACACATCTCTACCCTGATGAACCATTGACATGAGCAATATCAAAAGAAGAGACACGAGACCTAGCAAGACTCGATGCACCACTTAAATCTAACAAGACCGCTATCAGCTCTCAGCAGCTGCGCAGGCAGCGCTAAATGGAGATGAACTTTGTTGATGCTCTTCATCTTCAACATGAATAGCACAGCTTCCATTGACATTAGTGAGCCTTTGATGTGAGCGATTGACAAGGCGGAACACGCAATGCTATCAACGGTTGTGGCTGCGACTGTCAAATGAACCTAACACACCTGTGGTTTTAGCATATGGAAGCCCAGTTCTAAGGTAAAGGAATTATCCAGGATGTGGCAAAAAATGTCCACGTAGTGCTCGTGTTGTAGTTGACAGCCAGTTAGCTGTGACGTTTGGAGGATCTTCTGGGCTACCAGTGAGTACAGTAATCTACAAAAGAACACACTCAATGCTACTATATTGAGTTAAACGATTGTAAAAGTGATTATATGGTCGGAGTGTGACTCTTTCGGTATCTAACGATTCAATCCAATTCTGATCCCTGGGGTTGCTATTCGATTCAGAAAGATTTGTGATTTAACAGGATTCTCGATTCAAACTGATTCTTGCAAAGTATTATTTGGTATAATAATTACAATGGAACTTTTTCAAAAAAGGTTACGGGTTATAAAAGCTCCTTCTGGTTACATGGAGATGGCCTATAAACATATTTAAAAAAATTTAATCTTACAAAAAAATAATAATACAAAAAGAAATTCACACATTTTTGATAAATATGAATCGATTTAGAATCGGGACGAATAAGATCTGCAATTCGGGTGGGGATTGATTTTTCTGTGCACTACTACTATATGGCTGTTGTTTAGAGAGTTTGTAACACGCATTATGTAATAATGATGCAATCTGGAATAACGGAATCACCTCATTATGCACGCCACCTTTTGTAAAATATACTTTACCGCAATTTACACATAAAATTATTGAACGCATTTTGTAATAACTTGTTACATATTGCAGAAGTCATTACAAAATGTGGGTGTAGCACTGTTTTGTTTTTTTAAATGTAACAACATGCTATTGATCCTTAATGGAATAGATTGCTTTTTCTGTTTCATATTTTTTATTTGTGTTTTTCTATTCTTAATACTATGTATAGTATAGCATTGGCACAATATAATCAATATTGCATGAGTTTATGTCTTCCAACATTTCAATGCACAGCTCATTCTCATGTCAGTAATACTTCATCAGTGTCGTTTTTGCCTCTAGCTTGCAATCACGTTTTCCTTTATAATCAATACATTTACATTTGATTTAGGTGTGACCATTTACCATCCTACTTAATTTTTTAATTAATTCTAATGAAGATGAAATGTTTTGTGTTATTCTGATTTTTATTTAGATATTTATATTACAAATGGTTTATTATTTATGTTGTATTACATCTATCCATGTTCTGTCTGGATGGCGGGGGTGCTGGAGCCTATCTCAGCTGCATTCAGGCGGAAGGCGGGGAACACTCTGGACAAGTCGCCACCTCATCGCAGGGATGCACCAAATTGTTACATTTTATTTAAAGTACTGCACCTAAATTTTTAAGCCTTCAATAAGTTATTGTGTCACAAGTTATTGCAAATATTTTTTATTAGAAATTGTGGCAGATTATTACAAAATGCGACGTTGTTACATAATGAGGTTAACATGTATTAGATTGTTACCTAATGCACCATTTTTACATCAATAATTATGTTAAAAATATATTTAGAAAGGTGTAAACATTTGTTTATTCTCTAATTATGTAAATAATTGATATAGTAATAATAATCTTGCGGAAGTTTGATTACCATCGTCAGGCCTGGAATCAATTAACCGGAATAAACGAGAAACGATTGTAGCATTGTATTTAGAATTTACTACTTTATATACTCTACCCTAGAAGATAATGTAGGAGTTGCACATGTGCTGCCGCTGTGTCATATTTTTAAGAATCACGGTCATTTTTGGTTGGTCTTCCTATTAGCCTTTTGACTCATCTTGGAAGTCTCCTCTTTGTTTAATATAATGTAATGTGAAAGTTATAGCTGTGTTCCCTGTCTTATTCCTTCACCTCCCTGCCCTTCACTCTCACTGCCTCACAGAGAGGAAGTGAGCATGCATTACGACAGACAGCCGCAACACAGACCCACCACCAAGAAGTGGCCTCTCTCTTTACGACCCCATAAATAAATTGTTATCTGGGCCTGGGAAGTTCATGGGGAGATTTATCTTCACTATTAGTATAAAGATAGTGAGCCGAGCATACTGGATCATTAATTACACAGACCCATTTATGTTAGCATTTATTTCCAACTCCATGGACAAAACTACCAAGATATCGGAGTTAATCATTATTCAACCAGCCCACATATTTTTTATGTTCACTGTCTTTTTGTGTGCATTTGCGGAATGAGTCTATTGTGAACATTGAGTCAGTGCAAGACCGTTGCTCCGAACTTGAAAGGGCAGAAAGAAATCTATAAAGAATCCCGGACTGTTACAAAGTCGTTATCTCGATATCTGTATATGCTTTAGGTCAGTACTCTCTCCCCTTCCGTTCAAAGTGAATTGACTTCAAAACTCACCAGCATTGACTTCAAAGCAGTTTATCAAACGAAGTGATCAAGATCTTGTGGTTCAAGTGGGATGTCAGCTGAGTATTAACTGTTTGAATTGAGTGCATATTTACTTCAATCCTGGTACAGGAGGAACTACTGTATATGGTCAGTGCCCTCCAATGTCAGTTGTTACTATTAGTATTTTCCTACTTTCATTGTGTTACTCTTCATTTAACTCATATTTACTTTTTGTCCTTTGTGTATCTTAAATGTTACACTGCAACCGTGGAATTTCTGAAATGTATCCCGTCTTATCCTATAATGCAGTGTAAACTACAAAACACAGTAACTCATAGTGTTAATTAATACTTTTGTCTGTGTAATAAGTATAATTGTCCCTTTTAAGGGCCAAATACATGTTTTTATTTGCATCATGCTTGCTCTTAAAAGGTCTTGCAAAGTAATTGCAGTGGATTCAAGCACTATAAATCTGCCTTGTTGTTATGAGTCAGATAGAATGATTTATCTTATATTATTTCCCGAGTCTTCCATCTTTTAATGGTAACTATATTTTATGCTGTGATATACTAATAATACTTTGACATCAAGCCAGGCTGGAAATAAAAGTATCAAGTAATCAGGCCACAAGGTGGTGCTGTGAACCTCAGCTAATTTAAAAGGTCAGAGGAGTGTGAAATGATTTTGAGCAGTTTTTTGTTTTGTTTACATGTAATATTTGTAGTAGTACTGTCAGAGGATTTAATGAGACTTTTGAATTTGGATTAACCATTAATAATCACAGGTTGTTACTGGCTAAGTTTTTAAAAAAGACCCAGATTTTCATCCAGGAACATTTTCTTAAATGTTTTACTTGAATGCATTTCATTTATTTGCTCAACTCTTGTTAGCAGTTTTAGCTAAAATCCCGTCTGGGTTTATTTTGGCACCAGTCAGTGTCCTCACACATCTTCGTATTGACCTGATCACTGACTGTATAACAAGCTGCTCAGCCTTTTAGATAACCACCCATGATTTCAGATAAAGGAGCACGTGTAGTCCAAATAAATTGTGTAAAAAAATATGTAGTTATTTTTGAAAGCCCTAATTTGTAGTAAATGTGATTTTGTATTATTGATATTTGGTAAAACTTTAGTATGGGGAAAATATTGTAAGTAACAAAGTCTTAATTAAGAGTTATTTGGACACTAGGGGAACATATTGGGGAACGACACAGGAGGTCCTTCATACCGACAGCCATCAGACTGTATAATGCATATGTTCCTACTTGACTGCACTTAAATGTAGAGTATATGTAGAATATATTTATATTATTTATATATTATATATATAATATATTATATATATTATATTATTTATTATTATTCTTGTCTATTGTGAGCGAACTGTGGTGCTGAATTTCCCCCGGGGATCAATAAAGTACTTTCCATTCTATTCTATTCTATATTGTAAGTAACAAAGACTTACCAGTAATTTAGAGTTATTTGGTTAGGGTTAGGGTTAGAGGGTTAGGGTTAGGGTTAGTAATACTGGTTTTATAATAAGGCCATGCAGAATAAGGCATTAATAAGTACTTAATAATGACTAATTAAGAGCCAATATGTTACTAATTTGCATGTTAATAAGCAACTAATAATGTTGAATATGTTCCCCTTGCTAAAGTGTTACCTGATTTTTTGGTTTGATTGTTTTTCTGGTGCATTCCTATGTCTATCACTGTTCAATACAGCTGCTTGTGTTGATGTTTTTGCAGGATCACGGACCAGCGGTATGAAAAGGTGCCATATTTCGTCTTTGGAGATTTTAACTTCAGGTTGGACTCAAAGCAGGTTATTGAGGTGAGTGTTTTAATATCGTGTTTAATGTGTCAGTCATTAACATTCAAAACAGGCTAATTGCACGATGCTCTTGTCTCATGTGTGAAATATGGACCCAGCTGTCTAATAATGTACTTAATATGAGCAATGTAATATACTATGATTTTAATACAAAGTGTGTGTAAGGGAGAGATAGACTGTAGTAAAAGTGGTTTAGTAGCCCACTGTCTCTTTAGAGTTATGACTCATTAAAGGCTTGACTGTGGATGGGCCAGCTGTGTTTGCTAACTGAGCCTCCAAGTGCATTGTTATGTTATGCTGCCATTCATTGCTCCTTCAGTTTCCCTTCCTCTGCTGCACCCTCCCTTCCTTCTCTTGGTGCAAATAAGGGCAAGGTAGTGCAGTCATTCAGCATTCTCCCAAGAGGAGATGCAGAGGGGGTTAGCGGCATAACAAGTCATAAAGGCAGACTGCAGACTACGGGTGTTGATAACAGAGTGGGAGAGCTCCTTGTTGCTCGATCCTCTCCCTCATCTTCAGCACAATGACTCTCCAATCAGTGGGCCTGTCCAAGGTGTGGGTATTGTTCGTTTCTACCAGGAGCCCATTCATGAGAGAGGGAAGAGGGAAAGCTTTCTGAATGGATGTGGTTTTGCTCAAATGGCTTAGGAAGGACTTCAATCTGTGTGGTACTCTTTGAGGAACCTTTAGTAGTGTAGTCATGCAGCCACTAGGAGGCCGGTGGTCAGTGGAGTCACATGTTTCCACTTCACAATCCATCAGGGCATTGATTGATAGCCTCAAAGTTTGTGCTGGACATTTAATTTTGGTTGTGTAATTGTGTTACATTAACTCCCAGATCATGAGTTTCTTTGGAGATAATAGATCCGAGTTCAGGATTCTCAACAAACAGTGGGACCATTGAGGAGTTAATGTTTGCAATTAACTGTCACCTGCTGCGCATTTACGTTGCCACAGTCATTATTTATCAGTGTTGGGCTGATTTATAACATATTAACTTATCTGTGATAAAGGACACTGCTACTCCATTTGTATTTTTACTAGTTGATGTAACCATTGATCATTAGATCCATTTGTATTCCTAAAATTCAAATATATCGATCTGTGCTTTACTAGTTGGCCTATGGTTGTTCATGTGTGACTTAAGTGTTATTATGACAATGACAATAAAGGAATTGATAACATCTTTTTAAAAAGGTATTGATAATTGTTATCAATACTAGTAAAGAAAACATAGGTTTGAAGAACGACAGACTTTTCAATGAAATAGTTGTTAGCACTTTTACATAAATAGAGACGTTAAACGTTACGCAAGTCTGTTGCCCACCTGTGACGTCATCGCCACGCACCATCAAAACACTTCCGGATACCGGAAGAAAAGCAGGCGAACTGAACAGTGCGTGGAAACACTTATGGCTTTTGCAAAGACAGAGACGTTCATAATAAGTTGCTAACTGTTTGTAGGATGTAAAATATAATGGCAACACAAAAAACAAAAACAGACGACAACAAAATAAAGATGTTAAAAAACAACAGCAAAAGTAGCAAGTAAATCTACTGTTAATTATATACTGTATGTCGGTTGCACGTTTTTAAATTATATTTTTATATTGATATTGTAATATTTCTATGTTGAAAAACAAAAGCAGAAGTAGCAGGTATGTCCACTGTTGAAATGTTAATTACTGTACTTAATTGAACATATTTTAAATACTAAAAATGAAAGCAAAAAAGGTTCCTCTTGTTAATTCAACCTAAAGTTTTGGTTGCACTTTATTAAAATAAGATGTGAATTCTGTAATTAATTTATATATACTTCCCTTATAAGAAAAAACAGGAATATAGGAAACTTCACCTGTAGTGTCCAGTATGCAGTATTTATTTCATAGTCACACTGGTTGATTTTTTTGCTAAAAAGTTACTGAATCAATGTCAACTCACTGGTTCGATTTGGATCCTATCGTTCTAAATAAACTATCGTCCCTAAATCGTATCGGCAACCTCAAGTTATGATTAAAATCAAATCGTTGTTAAAACAAATCGTTACACCCCTATTTTTTACAGATATTATTGCTGGCATAAGAAACATTTTTGATTTCCATTTTGTTATTGTATTCTATTCATTAAAATCAAACAATCAACACAACATAAAAGAAACAGGAAGTGATCAAAAGAAAGATCAGTTAGATGATATTATTGGAGTGGTACAACATATTGATTGGCTCTTTTACCGAATGTTGTTGTAACGCTGGCAAAATAAACTTAGAGTTGTATTTTGCCAACTCTGATAATCTAATATTTCACATTTTACCATATTAGGATATTAAATTTTTTGTTCAAGGTTCCTAAGCCAAAGATGACTCTTTTGAGTAGCAAGTTTTAGCTAAGAATTAGCATATACATTAAATACATGAACTATAGCCATATTAGCATCTATGCTGATAACATGTTGACATTAAGCACATTACAGTGGTTAAAAAAGTTTATTTTAAAATTAATAATAACAACAAATAATGTATGTAACAAGACTCGAGATGGGTATCGATGTAAAGTGCAACACAAATGATAAATAGATATGATTGTTATTATTATACTTGGTTTAGGGCTGGGCGATATGGCCTTTTTTTAATATCGCGATATTTTAAGGCCGTATCGCGATACACGATATATATCTCGATATTTTGCCTTAGCCTTGAATGGACACTTGATGCATATAATCACAGCAGTATGATGATTCTATGTGTCTACATTAAAACATTTTTGTTCATACTGCATTAATATATGCTACTTTAAAACTTTCAATCAATCAATCAATCAATGTTTATTTATATAGCCCTAAATCACAAGTGTCTCAAAGGGCTGCACAAGCCACAACGACATCCTCGGTATAGCCCACATAAGGGCAAGGAAAAACTCACCCCAGTGGGACGTCGATGTGAATGACTATGAGAAACCTTGGAGAGGACCGCATATGTGGGTAACCCCCCCCCTCTAGGGAGACCGAATGCAATGGATGTCGAGTGGGTCTAACATAATATTGTGAGAGTCCAGTCCATAGTGGATCCAGCATAACAGTAAGAGTCCAGTCCACAGTGGGGTCAGCAGGAAACCATCCCGAGCGGAGACAGGTCAGCAGCGCAGAGATGTTCCCAACCGATATACAGGCGAGCGGTCCACCCCGGGTCCCGACCCCGGACAGCCAGCACCCCATCCATGGCCACCGGATCTGTGTGTCTCCCCTTCCACAAGGGATAGGGGGGAGCAGAGGAGAAAAGAAAAGAAACGGCAGATCAACTGGTCTAAAAAAAGGGGGGCTATTCAAAGGCTAGAGTATACAAATGAGTTTTGAAATGGGACTTAAATGTTTCTACTGAGGTAGCATCTCTAACTGTTACCGGGAGGGCATTCCATAGTACTGGAGCCCGAATAGAAAACGCTCTACAGCCCGCAGACTTTTTTTGGGCTCTGGGAATCACTAATAAGCCGGAGTTCTTTGAACGCAGATTTCTTGCCGGGACATATGGTACAATACAATCGGCAAGATAGGCTGGAGCTAGACCGTGTAGTATTTTATACGTAAGTAGTAAAACCTTAAAGTCACATCTTAAGTGCACAGGAAGCCAGTGCAGGTGAGCCAGTATAGGCGTAATATGATCAAACTTTCTTGTTCTTGTCAAAAGTCTAGCAGCCGCATTTTGTACCAACTGTAATCTTTTAATGCTAGACATAGGGAGACCCGAAAGTAATACGTTACAGTAATCGAGACGAGACGTAACGAACGCATGAATAATGCAGAGAAGGAAATCACAACTAAAAAAATCACCATTTTTTTCATACGGTGTTGATCTGGAAATGTTTGCCTGGGCATTTTGATGGTGGGGGCGTGTGGCACCGAACGGAGATGTTGACATGCGGAGTAAGCACTCTTCATTCTCTAGCAGGTGACTTTTCAAATGATGCTACATATTAGCAGTAATGCTACTTTTTATAGCAACGCTTTTGCCCCACACTTGACAAATTACGGTTGTCTGTTCGACATATTCCCACTTGAAGCCAAACCACCGCCAGACGATGGACCCCCTGCTGTTTTTTGGGGAATTCATTATTCCTTCATTTGTTACCAGATTCGCACCTTCTCTCTCTCTCGTATTACCACTCGCACGGCTGCGCTAGCATCACAGCTAACGTTACCCATGCTGCTACCTCTTTGCTGCGCTAGGGCGTATACGTATGTGACGTATGTCGTGACAGTATGTGACGTGTGTAAGAAGGTGCTCTTGTCTGTCTGTGAGAAGGAGACACAGGAAAGAGCGAGGAGAGCCTGTAGTGTAATGCCAGCAGCTAAACGCAACTGCGTGAGAACGTATACTCGAATATCACGATATAGTCATTTTCTATATCGCACAGAGACAAACCCGCGATATATCGCGTATATCGATATATCGCCCAGCCCTAACTTGGTTTCATAATGGGACCGGTGCTGAAGTAAACGGTAGTAACCAGTAGGGATGTATATTGTGAAGAATTTATCAATACAATACCCTTATTAATATTCCTTATCGATATTGGTACTCTTACCGGTACTACATGTTATTTGTGGGAATAAAGATTTGAAAAAATGCATTTATATTAGCACAAGAGGTTGAACAACTCCCAACAATATGTACTGTAACATCTCAGAGGAGGTAAGTCTTTTATCAACACCCGCTTTTTAAGTCTTAAAGGGGAACATTATCACAATTTCAGAAGGGTTAAAACCATTAAAAATCAGTTCCCAGTGGCTTATTTTATTTTTCGAAGTTTTTTTCAAAATTTTACCCATCACGCAATATCCCTAAAAAAAGCTTCAAAGTGCCTGATTTTAACCATCGTTATAAACACCCGTCCATTTTCCTGTGACGTCACATAGTGAAGCCAACACAAACAAACATGGCGCATAGAACAGCAAGCTATAGCGACATTAGCTCGGATTCAGACTCGGATTTCAGCGGCTTAAGCGATTCCACAGATTACGCATGTATTGAAACGGATGGTTGTAGTGTGGAGGCAGGTAGCGAAGAGAAGACACTGAAGCTATTGAGCCATATCGGTTTGAACCGTATGCAAGCGAACCCGACGAAAACGACACGACAGCCAGCGACACGGGAGAAAGCGAGGATGAATTTGGCGATCGCCTTCTAACCAACGATTGGTATGTGTTTGTTTGACATTAAAGGAAACTAACAACTATGAACTAGGTTTACAGCATATGAAATACATTTGGCAACAACATGCACTTTGAGAGTGCAGACAGCCCAATTTTCATCAATTAATATATTCTGTAGACATACCCTCATCCGTGCTCTTTTCCTGAAAGCTGATCCGTCCAGTTTTGGAGTTGATGTCAGCAGGCCAGGGAAGCTAGGGTCAATATTCTTCTCTTGATCATCTTCGGTGGCATAAGGGACGGTGTGAGCCAAGACGTCCAGGGGGTTTAGCTCGCTCGTCTGCGGGAACAAACTGCCGCCATTGCTTGCCGTGCTACCGAGGTCCTTTTTCCCTGAATTGCTCACACACTCCGGCAGATTCAATGGGGGTCTGGCGGCAGATTTCTTTGACTTTATCGTTGGAAATGCATCTGCTTTGAGTGTCGCAGGATATCCACACATTCTTGCCATCTCTGTCGTAGCATAGCTTTCGTCGGTAAAGTGTGCGGAACAAACGTCCAATTTCTTGCAACTTTCGCATCTTTGGGCCACCGGTGCAACTTGAATCCGTCCCTGTTCGTGTTGTTACACCCTCCGACAACACACCGACGAGGCATGATGTCTCCAAGGTACGGAAAACAGTCGAAAAAACGGAAAATAACAGAGCTGATTTGACTCGGTGTTTGAGAAAATGGCGGATTGCTTCCCGATGTGACGTCACGTTGTGACGTCATCGCTCCGAGAGCGAATACTAGAAAGGCGTTTAATTCGCCAAAATTCACCCATTTAGAGTTCGGAAATCGGTTAAAAAGATATATGGTCTTTTTTCTGCAACATCAAGGTATATATTGACGCTTACATAGGTCTGGTGATAATGTTCCCCTTTAAACAAGTCAACTATGTGTGCAGTGCAAGGTGAAATGCAGTTATGTCATCTTCTTGTAAAGAGCACACCGATCCATCATTATGTTTCTATTCATTACTATTACACTCAGTTGGAAATTATATTTATTAATGGCATGCATGTGCAGAGCACAGACCTTTTACATGATATATCATATCAAATATGTAATTCAATACAAGAATTAGCATGTTATGTCAGTGTGCATTTTGTAACAACAGTAATTGTTATTTGTGTTTATGTTGCAAACTTGTTTTAATGCTACGCTCAAGCTGTTTGACCATCGTTTGAATTAGGCTGCGGAGAAGGAAAACAGATATGACGTCATATCCAACACAGCCACCGCCTATTGTATAATCTACAAAAGTACTTTGTTGAGAATTGTTCAAGTTTCCAGAGACTTTTAGTGACTTTTTCTGTCTTAAAAATGACTAGCAACACGTCTGGCATCTTTTTCTGGTGTTACTATAGAATGTACTCGTGTTTAGAGACTCTCCTTCTGTTCCTCGATGTCCTTGACGAAAAGCGAGCTACAGGGAGCGTGAGTGACGTCACACTTGCTTGGCACTGATGCTCCAGCGGTACTTTCTCTCCGCCACTGTCCTCTTAATATTTGCACATACATCGCTGTCCGCCGGTATGTCTGGAAAATATTAAAGTTACGTTTACATCGTAGGCAAGCTGACTATGCTCCAGACAATTGCTGGCATCTTGTTTACGACATTACAACATCCGGTTTCGGCAGCGCTGTTTTCAGTGATTCAAGTCTCTTTTCGATGGTTGAATTTTCAGTGCAAATAATAAACAATATATATCCATTCATACTGTAACGACCTGCTGGTGGTAATATTTTATGTTTGTGTGGTTTTGATTTGATGTGCATTGTTCCCAAGATCGAAAACGCACGGACCGTGCCTGAAAGCGGATTGAGGATTGACATTGAGGAACTGTTGTGTGTCGGGGGAAGCACAGACACAAAAGTGTTTGCACAAGTGGAGGAGATCAAGTACCTCGGAGTCTTGTTCACGAGTGAGGGAAGAGTGGATCGTGAGGTCGACAGGCGGATCGGTGCAGCATCTTCAGTAATGCGGACGCTGTATCGATCCGTTGTGGTGAAGAAGGAGCTGAGCCGGAAGGCAAAGCTCTCAATTTACCGGTCGATCTACGTTCCCATCCTCACCTATGGTCATGAGCTTTGGGTTATGACAGAAAGGACAAGATCACGAGTACAAGCAGCCGATATTAATTTCCTCCGCCGGGTGGCGGGGCTCTTCCTTAGAGATAGGGTGAGAAGCTCTGTCATCCGGGAGGAGCTCAGAGTAAAGCCGCTGCTCCTCCACATCGAGAGGAGCCAGATGAGGTGGTTTGAGAATCTGGTCAGGATGCCACCCGAACGCCTCCCTAGAAAGGTGTTTAGGGCACGTCCGACCGGTAGGAGGCCACGGGGAAGACCTAGGACACGTTGGGAAGACTATGTCTCCCGACTGGCCTGGGAACGCCTCGGGATCCCCCCGGAGAAGCTGGACGAAGTAGCTGGGGAGAGGAAACTCTGGGCTTCCCTGCTTAGGATGCTGCCCCCGCGACCCGACCTCGGATAAGCGGAAGAAGATGGATGGATGGTAAAACCTTTTGGAATTAGGCCGATTGTTATTATAAGATTAGCATTACAAATGTTAAATAGAGTTGGACTTTTGAGTTCATCTGAAGGCTAAGATACATTATATAACTTTAATGTCTTTCCATGTAAAAAAACCAACATATTTTCAAGGTGTGGCAGCTATGATTTTGCCGTGGCGGTGAATTATTAGTGATTTATATTTATATAGCGCATTTTTTTCTCTCGAGACTCAAAGCGCTGTACATAGTGAAAACCACTATCTTCATCTTTAATCTTTATTTAATCTTTATTCTTTATTTAAAGCAAGACACTTTACCCATTTGGGATCAGATGGGTAAAGTGTCTTGCCAAGGTACACAACGGAACCCTCAAGTTGCTGGCACGGCCGTTTCCAACTAAGCCGCGCTGACCCATAGATTTGTTTAGGGGAAACGCCTAAGCACACATCGTCTGACAATGTTTTTAAACTTAATTGCCGACCTTAACACGCCAACAGCACTGGTACAACCTTGCAAGCGACGCAGAGCTAACTACAACAACAACAGAGTATTTCCTTGATATGCACCAATCATGGTAACGGCAAGCAAAGTGCATTCACGAACCCTGGAATTGTGAGTTACAACACAAGTAGCATTTTCTATTTTCTGTATTATTGCTGATTTTGCTGGAATAATTATGACAATTTGTTTTGGATTTTATTTTATATATTTGAATATATGAGTTATTATCATTGTCTTTATATTATTTTAGTATTTAAGTTACGAATCTATTCAAAGAATCCCATAGAAATATAGAGGCATTGTTTTTAACAAAAATGTGTCCGTTTTTTAAGTACAGGTTTTGTCACCGTTTAAGCACCAGCACCGTTTCAAAAGTACAGTATTGGTACTTGTGTTAGTTCAAATGTAAACCATACCCATCTCTATACAGGACTGTGCAGACATGTTTTTATTCATGACTGAATGAAAATCGTATATAAAGAAGAAGAACTTGGTCAACAATGTGTTTCTCATTGAAGAAACAATCATTAAATGAAATTCAGGTCAACAATAATCAAAATAAAATAGAGCAGGTAAAGGAATTTAAATATTTGGACCCATTAACTAAATTTTGATGGCCATATTGTAAAAATAACTAAGACCATAAAAATAAATATAAACTGTTTCAGGCTGATTAGACCTATGTCTTATTGTGCCATGGTCTGCGGACAGGCCACGAGATGTGTAGTGAAGCCTCTGTTGTCATTATATAAACAAACACTGAAGATATTTGACCAAACACCAATGAAGCATCATCACTGCCATATTACCAAATAATATTACATGATGAGTTTTGATAAATTTCAAATTTTTAAAAGCTATGTTACAGTGTCTTAATGGATTAGCACCTGATGGGATGTGTCAAGAAGTACAAAGATACAGTAGTGAAGGTGCAGACTCGAGCTGCAGTCGGTGGGTGCTGTAGAGTGAAAAGGTGCTGGACGACTCTGTCTCAGTCTGCATTCTCAGTGAAGGCCTCACATCTGTAGAACTCTTTGCCACTGGAGTTAAAGTCACAGTCAGACATTAAACTTTTCTCCACAAAACTGAAAAAGTGGCTTAAGGAAAATCAGAAGTGTGAGCACTCTAGAACTGTGTGTAGTGTGGACACATGAGGCCAGTTATTATATGTGTTTTTATTTTTGTACTTGCCTTAATCCTTTTGTATGTGTTTTACACTTTTCTCAACTTTTCTTTAAAAGCTTAACCAGGGACACGGGTTGCAATTTAGCCTGTGGCTATAAGTCTTATGTACTTTGACATCGGTAATAAATACATAAATAAATATACTTGCTTTTGGCCTTCTTGTGGACTGCAGACCATGTGATTTGTAGAATATTAAAATGTTATTGGGAGGAAATGTGTTGGGGTAACAGGACTGAGTGAAAATCTAGGAAAATGGCTAAATTGTGAATTTCAAACAAACTTTTTTTTATTCAAGTAAATGATCTTAGAGTTTAGTTGTGATATGCTTTAACACAAATATGTGAAATATAACACTTCTTGATACGGACCTTAGATTGCAAATAAAACTTTCCACGCCCCGTTCTCTTCAAAAGTATCAGAATTTATATTAAAATGTACATTGTTGAACATATATTTTTAAAAGAAACATCACCTCTATTTTGCTTTTTGGAAACAGTCGAAAATACACTTCATAAACAATATATAAATTGACCGATCACATAATTAGGTACAGCTGCCCACTGTCAGATCGATGCAGAAACATTGCCATTGTTTATATCACACTGCATGTTGCACATCAGTGTCATTATGCGCATCACACGGTTAGATGAAAATATTACTTTATGCTACATTCTCCTGTTGCCTCAAACCAAGTAGGAATGTTACTAGGGTGCTGTGTTTTCCATCAAAGTTAAGCAGCTAATCCAATTTCCTAGTGGCCCATCTTGACAAAACAATCCTGTGTGATATGCTGTGGACAAATAAACATGCAAGTATTTATTGTATAGACATCAGAGCAGGCACGAGGGAATGAGATGAGAAGGAATAAAACCAGAGGCTCCAGTCTGCAGCCATTAGTTTCATGGAGGCTGACTGACAGCAGATACTAGAAAAATGCCCAAATAAGTGTGTCCACCACACTGTGATGTCAGTGTGTATCCATTGTTAAAAACACAGTGTTCAGGGACATCCAAAACTATGTGTAAGCTCACACACAAATGCACAAAACTCCTGATTTGATGCTTTGGCATTATTTAACATGAGTATCAAACATTGTAACAACATCTATTAGTCAGAAAAGTGGAACATTGCCGTAGTTCACTTTTAGGGATTTTAATAATTATATTTCATTGTAAGCCTCATTTTAGAAAGCGGGCACAGTCAACAAAGGCTACTTTTTAAGTTTTGAGTTAATTTAAGTGAATCTTTAAAAAAATATATTTATTTAACATGCAATCAAATCAAATTGCCTAATAAAAAATATTTTACAGTTAATTTTACTGTGTAGCACGGTGGTACAGGGGTTAGTGCGTTAGACTGCGTCCAATTTAGCAGAACCACTCAAGTTTGATAGACACTTGTATTGTGGTGGCCTGTTCATTTCTACACAATACAGACATAATCACTGTGATGAACTACCATATTTTCCAGACTGTAGAGCACCACGGTGAAACAGGGGTTAGTGCATGTGCCTCACAAGAAGAAGGTCCTGGGTTCGATCCCCGAGCTCGGGATCTTTCTGTGTGGAGTTTGCATGTTCTCCCCGTGACTGCGTGGGTTCCCTCCGGGTACTCCGGCTTCCTCCCACCTCCAAAGACATGCACCTGGGGATAGGTTGATTGGCAACACTAAATTGGCCCTAGTGTGTGAATGTGAGTGTGAATGTTGTCTGTCTATCTGTGTTGGCCCTGTGATGAGGTGGCGACTTGTCCAGGGTGTACACCGTCTTCCGCCTGAATGCAGCTGAGATAGGCTCCAGCACTCCCCGTGACCCCGAGAGGGACAAGCGGTAGAAAATGGATGTATTGATGGATGGATTGAATATATCGTGTATTTTTACATTTCTAAATTGTATTCAAGGTAGAGTACCATTACCTTAGAGTAATATGACTCAAGTAAAAGTAAAAAGTCGTCATCCAAATAATTACTCGAGTAAAAGAGTAAATAACAAAATACTTAAAACCCCATTTAAAAACGTTCTGTTATGGTTGATTTTGGCACCGCCAGTGGAACAAAGCAGTAGTGTTTTGCCACAATGAAGACCACATTTCCAATGAGGACCAGCTCATAGCGTCAAACTGACACGATAATACCACAACGATTCAGTATTACTGACCTTTCCACAGTAGGAACCTACATATTTTACTCAAATTTTATATTTGGGGTTTGCAGTCATCGCATTGTTTTTTTCTTCATACAGTACTTTTCAGTTTGTTGCGTGGCTGGTCGTGTCAGTGTGGAACGGCGAACTACCAAGCTGGTGGCTATTTATTGCTACCACACAAATTTCCAATAGCTACTTTTTTGAGTGTCTTGAAGGTAGAAAAGCGCTATACAAGTATAACCCATTTATCATTTATTTATTATCATTTTGATTTGAGCATCGAAATTCACATACGAGTTTAGCAGGAACAGAGCCAAGGCAGCATTCGACAAAAATCCCTCTTTGTTTTTGAGCTCACGCCAGCGAGTGAAAGCTTTTTTCTTATTTTTGTCTCCTTAGGCAAAACTTTTTGTTTCTTTGGTTGTTTTGCCGCTTCTACCATGATAGCAGTAATTGCATGTAGGCATTGGTATCGACTTCCGAATGGGAAAGTGGCGAGTGAATTACGCCTTAAAGCAGGGGTGTCAAACAAATTTTAGCTCAGTAGCAAAGGAGGAAAATCTATTCCCGCGCGGGTCGGACTGGTAAAAACATGACATAATAACTTAAAAATAAAGACAACTTCAGATTATTTTATTTGTCTTACTTTGGCCAAAACTAGAAGAAGCACATTCCGAATATGTATACATTACAAACAATCCTCTTAGCAAAACAATTCAAGTTAGTGGAAAAAATTGGTGCTGTTTCAAAAACACCATGAAGAACACAATGAACTTTGTCTCAGTGTATTTAAAGAGCCATTAAACTTCAAGCGCTTCCTTTTTAGCATTGTCATGTTGGCAGTTCACCATTACTTGCTTCGTGCTGCTGGAAGCTTTCCTCTCTTTAAAAGCCGCCAGTGTCATCTTAAATTTTGAAGATCGCTGTCCGCGGGTATATATGGGACACATTAAAGTACGTTCACAGCGCTGACATGCTGCCTCTGCTCCAGACAACTCCGAGCGTATGGCTTTCGTCATCACCCCATCAGGTTTCGGCAGTGCTGTTTCTTTTTTCAGCAGCCAAATTTTTGGCGCATCACTCGTCAACTGTGCGCAAATAATAAACTATATGTGTCCATTCAAACTGTATCTACCTGCTGGTGTTAATGTGTATGCTAGTGTGTTTTGATGCTCAATTGGGCCTGGGTTACATAGGATTGGCAATAAAAAACTAAAAAGAGCGTCAGAATTTGTGTGACGATCTGTCACATTCACGTTGGGTTGTGTTTCCTGGGTTTGGTGTTTGTTTCCTGTCAGTGCTCTTATTTCGGCACCGTTTCCTGATTGTCTCCCTGAGCGCTGTTTCCCCTCACCTGCGGCTGATTGTCAGCCTGGCCACACCTGGTGTCAATTAGCTGGCTGCTATTTATGCCTGCCTCGCCCTCCAGTCAGGGCTCTAGGATTGTTTGCTGTCTTCTGCTATCCTGGTATCCTGTCTCCTGTTTCCTGTCTCCTGTTATCCTATTAAAGTCATGTTTTTCTGCGCTACACCTGCCATCTCTGCATCTTGGGGTTTAACACCAGCAGTTCATGACACTTTGTGTGTCTTCTGGACGATACAATACATTACCGTATTTTTCGGACTATAAGTCACAGTTTTTTTCATAGTTTGGCCGGGGGTGCGACTTATACTCAGGAGCGACTTATGTGTGAAATTATTAACACATTACCGTAAAATATCAAATAATATTATTTAGCTCATTCACGTAAGAGACTAGACGTATAAGATTTCATGGAATTTAGCGATTAGGAGTGACAGATTGTTTGGTAAACGTATAGCATGTTCTATATGTTATAGTTATTTGAATGACTCTTACCATAATATGTTACGTTAACATACCAGGCACGTTCTCAATTGGTTATTTATGCCTCATATAACGTACACTTATTCAGCCTGTTGTTCACTATTCTTTATTTATTTTAAATTGCCTTTCAAATGTCTATTCTTGGTGTTGGGTTTTATCAAATAGATTTCCCCAAAAAATGCGACTTATACTCCAGTGTGACTTATATATCTTTTTTTCCTTCTTCATTATGCATTTTTGGCCGGTGCGACTTATACTCCCGAGCGACTTATACTCCGAAAAATACGGTATATTGTTTATTTATTTTGTTTTCACGTAAAAAAAACCCTCATTTTTAAGGTGTGACGGCTAATACGTTGCCCTGGCACATCGCCACCATAAAATACATTAAGGGGAAACCCTGTGTTTACAAGCAGTAATAATTGATTCTAAATTATTATTATTAAATGGAACAATTGGAATGAATCTCAATGTAACCGAGAGTAGTGTTTTTTCCTTACAAAAATTCTCAAGTAAAAGTAAGAAGTATGTTGCATTTAAACTACTCTAACAAGTACAATTCATTAAAAAAGTTACTTAAGAAAATGTAATAGAGTAAATTTAGCACGTTACTACTTACCTCTGCTGGAGATGCAAATGGCACTGATTTGGTGAAGTGGCCCTAACATTTACAGTGTTGGCACAAGAGAATAACATATCGGAAGTATGTTTTATTATGTCTTAGTGCTGTCAATCAACAATTGAAATTGTTAATGCGATTAATCACTGGATTCTTGTAGATTATTATTCTCAACTAGGGCTACAATGATTAGTCGACATTCTCGAAAAATGTCCACAATAAAATGTGTCGCCGACAATTGTATTTGTCGGCAGTAGTCATGACGTCATCACTCGTGTTTTTCCAGGCGGAAGTGGGTCACTTGCAAAAACAACGCCAGTGATAACATGTAAAGTTTGAGGATAGTTCCTCTTATTCTGGTTAAAAACATGAATACCTTGCTCAATTTGCAAAGCAAAACTTTTTTTTTATGGCAGTACATCTGTGATACGCGAGCATTTAAAGCGGAAACATATCGTTGGACATTTGGAGGGAGGATGCGGTCTCAACCTCAATAAGAGTGTTAGATTCTACCCTGCTAACCAGCTAACAAGTGTGAGACGAAGTTGTGTGAACAACAACTTTGACTATCATTTTAGCCAAAGTCAGACAGCTAAACTTTGTCTCTATTAATTTCAAGTACGTTTTAAAGCAGCAGCAATTTGCAATGCCGTAAAAAAAGGCAGTTTAACAACTGTGCGCATGCGCACATACACACACACACACACACACACACACACACACATGCACACACATACACACATAGACTGACAGGCACCAATGCAGACGTACACTACATTGCCAAAAGTATTTGGCCACCCATCCAAATGATCAGAATCAGGTGAGCCACAGGTGTATAAAATCAAGCACTTAGGCATGTAGACTGTTTCTACAAACATTTGTGAAAGAATGGGCCGCTCTCAGGAGCTCAGTGATTTCCAGCGTGGAACTGTCATAGGATGCCACCTGTGCAACAAATCCAGTCGTGAAATTTCCTCGCTCGTAAATATTCCAAAGTCAACTGTCGGCTTTATTATAAGAAAATGGAAGAGTTTGGGAACAACAGCAACTCAGCCACAAAGTGGTAGGCCACGTAAACTGACAGAGAGGGGTCAGGGTAGGAATTATGGTGTTTTTTCAGGAGTTGGGCTTGACCCCTTACTTCCAATGAAAGGAACTTTGAATGCTTCAGGATACCAATACATTTTGGACAATTCCATGCTCCCAACCTTGTGGGAACAGTTTGGAGCGGGCCCCTTTGTCTTCCAACATGACTGTGCACCAGTGCACAAAGCAAGGTCCATTAAGACATGGATGACAGAGTCTGGTGTAGATGAACTTGACTGGCCTGCACAGAGTCCTGACCTGAACTCGATAGACCACCTTTGGGATGAATTAGAACGGAGACTGAGAGCCAGGTCTTCTCGACCAACATCAGTGTGTGACCTCACCAATGCGCTTTTGGAAGAATGGTCGAAAATTCCTATAAACACACTCCGCAACCTTGTGGACAGCCTTCCCAGAAGAGTTGAAGCTGTAATAGCTGCAAAAGGTGGACCGACATCATATTGAACTCTATGGGTTAGGAATGGGATGGCACTTTAAGTTCATATGTGACTCAAGGCAGGTGGCCAAATACTTTTGGCAATATAGTGTATCATGAGATTAAACATACAATCTATGAAATAGCCAACATTTAAAAAATTCTACACATTGAGTCTGTTAGAGTGCTAAAACTGCCAAGAGTTAATCAATAGTCAATATACGAGTATGCAGCTTTTTAAACGTCACAAACTGCTAACATTTTTTTTTGAAGAAGTTAGATTTTGTGTTGTGTTGTTTTCATTGCTGCTATATTAAAGGCCTACTGAAATTTGATTTTCTTATTTAAACGGGGATAGCAGGTCCATTATATGCGTCATACTTGATCATTTCGCGATATTGCCATATTTTTGCTGAAAGGATTTAGTAGAGAACATCGAGGATAAAGTTCGCAACTTTTGGTCGCTGATAAAAAAGCCTTGCCTGTACCGGAAGTAGCAGACGAGTAGCGTGACGTCACAGGTTGTGGAGCTCCTCACATCCGCACATTATTTACAATCATGGCCACCAGCAGCGAGAGCGATTCGGACCGAGAAAGCGACGATTTCCACATTAATTTGAGCGAGGATGAAAGATTTGTGGATAAGGAAAGTGAGAGTGAAGGACTAGAGGGCAGTGGGAGCGATTCAGATAGGGAAGATGCTGTGAGAGGCGGGTAGGACCTGATATTCAGCTGGGAATGACTAAAACAGTAAATAAACACAAGACATATATATACTCTATTAGCCACAACACAACCAGGCTTATATTTAATATGCCACAAATTAATACCGCATAACAAACACCTCCCCCCTCCCGTCCATATAACCCGCCAATACAACTCAAACACCTGCACAACACACTCAATCCCACAGCCCAAAGTACCGTTCACCTCCCCAAAGTTCATACAGCACATATATTTCCCCAAAGTCCCCAAAGTTACGTACGTGACATGCACATAGCGGCACGCACGTACGGGCAAGCGATCAAATGTTTGGAAGCGTACTCACGGTACCGTGTCTGCGTATCCAACTCAAAGTCCTCCTGGTAAAAGTCTCTGTTGTCCCAGTTCTCCACAGGCCAATGGTAAAGATTGACTGTCATCTTTCGGGAATGTAAACAATGAAACACCGGCCGTGTTTGTGTTGCTGAAGTCGGCCGCAATACACCGCTTCCCTCCTACAGCTTTCTTCTTTGCTGTCTCCATTGTTCATTGAACAAATTGCAAAAGATTCACCAACACAGATGTCCAGAATACTGTGGAATTTTGCGATGAAAACAGACGACTTAATAGCTGGCCACCATGCTGTCCCAAAATGTCCTCTACAATCCGCGACGTCACGCGCTGACGTCATCATATCGAGACGTTTTCAGCAGGATATGTCGCGCAAAATTTAAAATTGCACTTTAGTAAACTAACCCGGCCGTATTGGCATGTGTTGCAATGTTAAGATTTCATCATTGATATATAAACTATCAGACTGCGTGGTCGGTAGTAGTGGGTTTTAGTAGGCCTTTAATTGTTTTTTAAATACATAAGGTTAATTGTTTTTAGCACTTTGCCTTTCCTTTCTTTTAAATGGACAACATTTTATTATTCATTTCAATTTTTGTAACAGCTGAATGAGCAGCACAGTTACAGTAAAAATACATATTTATGAATGAATTAGTCATTTTTGTTGTTCGTAAGTACATGCCTAAAATAAGTTAAGCTGTGTTTAGAAGTCGATGGAAAAATTAGAGCCTTTATTATCTGATTAGTCGACAAATTGTTAAAATAATCGTTGACTAATCGACTATCAAAACAATCTATTGTTGCAGCCCTAATCTCAACTAATTATAATTCATTTTGAATCTTTATCAATCATATTTTATTTTGCATGAGCAAAGAAAGAGAATACATATCTACTATTTACCTTTTGTTTTTCTAAACAAACTTTTTTCCAGATTAATGTGGACCTGTTGCTCATTTTGTGTTATTAATGTGCTATTTTAAGAAATAACTCCTTCAGTGAAAATAAAACTACGTCCTTGTTTTGTTAAGCACTTAGTCACGAGCAGATCAAATGCCCATTTGAGCTACAATGACACTAACTGTACAAACTGCCTGAAATGTGTTGCCAGGGATACTTCAAGGATTTTAAGTCATTCTGCACTGCAGATGGGTTAATTGTGTTTTACATTTTTAATCATATTACTAATGTTAATGGTTTAATCTGATAAATCGCTCATTTTAACAGCCCTATTATGTATTTTTGTTTGTGCTGCGTAAACATTAAACAATTAATTGTTAATTGGTTTTAATTTCATATAATAAATGTGTCTAAAATGCTGTCATTTGTGTAAGGATGGGTACTTTTCACATTTAAAACAATATGGTGCCAATTCACGGTACCTGGGAATTGATACTAGTAGTCAACAGTACCAATTTTTGGCACTTCTGTGTGTGTTCATGTGTTAATACAATTCAACTGTTTAATAATCACATGTATTTTTTACTTAACATTCAACAGAGACTTGATAATAATAACTGCTGTCCAGTTGTTATATCTAGATGTCTTGGACTTCTAAGTCTCATTTGCAAATATTACATTGGAGGCCTTTAATGCAGTTGCCATTCCAAGACATTAGCTTGCACTAGTGTATAGAATACGGTGTGTTGCCTCGTAGCTATGAAGCTCAATTGTGTCTTTTTTGAGCCCTAAACAGTTTTTTATACTGTAAGTATTGTACTTATTACACACCAGCTGTTTAATTGTAACACACAACTTAGTTGTAGTTTTCATTACCAAATTCAGAAGTGCTGAAATCACAATGTAAAATCGCTAATGCTAATCAGTAGCATGTCCATGGTAAAGTCAATGCAAATTAGCATAGCGCTTGTGCATTTGGAAAAGTGCCGCTTTACGGTACTTTTGAGTGTTCCCTATCAGTCGTACTTGATTTGTTGACATGGACAACTTCTACATTACCTAGAGTCTGCTCTGAGTTGTGCTTGAGTGCTTGCTTCCTTGCCAAGTGTTTGAACCAGTCGAGTCTGCAACCGGACCTGGCATCACCTGCAACAAAAGTATGGCACCGTGTCATTTTACATGGCTTTATACCCGGTAGTATTGACGGTACTTGGTCGATGCCTAAAAGGTACGAAGTTCCGTATCCATCTCTAGATTTTTGGGATGTTTTTTAGTTGCTTCCTGCAAAAAGAGTATGTTTTCATATTGGACTAACTTTGATATAATATTCAATAATTGTTTTAATGAAAAGGTTTTCCCTTTTTTAGTTACATATAGTAGATTATCTTTTTTGAAAGGTTTCCTTTGATATCGTTACATTGTGATATTCTTGGTCTCACCGTCAAAATAAAACAAATGTGTTGCATTGTGAGTTATTTTGCCATTCCTTCACCTTTGTTATTAGTGTTGGTGCACCAAATACTGACAACTGTCCTCTAGTGTGTCCTCTCTTGTCCGTGCTGCTCTGTGGTAGGTAAGCACAAACCCACTCCTTGTCTCTACCACTCTGACATGCTGTTTGAGTGCGGTGAGGGTCATGACCCCTTTTCCAGGGATGTGTAAGGCTTGCATCCGTGTGTGTCCATCTCTGCCCCCTCCCCTCCGTGCGGCTCTTTTCTTATGCATTTTGGCCCCCATCCGCATACACATTCACATCCAGGGTGAACACACACACACACACACACACTCACCCAAACTAATTTGTTAAAACCAAATAACTCTTGATTGATTCTGCCACTTTGAGGGGGTGTGGCATTATTTCAAGGGGGGGGGGGAGCGAGGCTTTCGAGATTAAGGAAGCAGGGTTGTGGACAAACACAGATAATTTCTCTCCATCTGAGCAAGTGTTCCTCAAACACACTGACCATTCAAGAAAAGGCTGATGATGTCATCCAGCTGCCATTAAAGGAGTCTCTCTGCTTCAAATAAACCCATCGAGTGCGGCAGTCAACTTGTCAGATTTAACTGTGACCTGCGTATTAGCGAAAGACAGAGCTGTGATGTCACCAATAAACAAATGGGTTGCAACCTTGGCACAGGATGTAACTCACAGGCGGTTGGCCGTTTTAGGGCCTTTAATGGCGATTAATGTCAACAGGACAATTAGTGCACATCCACCAAAGTGTTTAACTGTAGATGGGCTGCTGGTGTATCGATCCCCCATACTTATCTGAAGATTGATTCTGACACAGAGAAGCTGGCGCTCATTCCCCCTGCCTCCTCCTGTACAGCTAATAGAATTGCTATTTTTGGTCCTAAGTGGATAAAAGCAAGCAAAGTCCTACTTGAGCATTCCTCGGTATTTGCATGCCCCACTTGAAGACTCATTGGGTAAGAAAGTATGTTTCTCTTCTTTCCCATCGCTGCCTCAATGTGGATGATTTGACGAAGGACAACCACGAGACCCATCCTTACTTGAGAGTGGGTCAATGGAACAGGGGATATTTTCAAATGTGTCATTGTGTACAGAAAAAGAGGTGTGCTTGGAAAGAGGCAGGCTTGTTATTGTCACAGGGTAAATTCCAGGTGGCAAATTCCTGGCATACTTGTGCGGCAGGATCAGTAACCAAAGACAGCAGCCCCTCTTCTCCCCAGCCTGGGCAACCCTATTAATTGTGTCCGACAGAGGGAATTGGTTTCAATTGACCTCCATTCAGCGGCCCTTTGACTGGCAGACAAAGGACACAGCCACGTGGAGACTAATGTTAGGGCTGAGCAGCCTGGAGACCATCCAGTCCCACCAACCCTCCTCTCCCATGGGGTCTGGTCATGCTTTGGCTTGATCATGCTTTGCATCAGTGCTGATGAAACGTGAGCCAGCAGCGGAAGTGTTTTGAAGACGATTCAGAGTTGTTACGATGCTGTCTGGGGCTCCTTTTCAACCTTCCTGTTGAGCCCATATTATGTCTGGTAGTGGTTATTCTGATATGATTATGTCAAGTGTAGCGCATCAATCCATGAAGGGTCGGTATTGTTATTGTTATCAAATTTTCACTTTTAATATGATGGCGATATTGGAGCCTTGAGTATTGACCAATACAATATGGATCTAATACGATATTAGCATGGATCATACATATTTTTTATGAATTTGTAGTGTGCAATGTCAGAAAAGTCTTTATCAGATGAAATGACTCTGAGGACAAGGGTAGGTATTTAAAAAAAGCTAACTGTGTGGAATAGAGAAAACTAGTTTAAATGATGGGGACACGTTACTGAATACTCTTTAATACGCTTCTGTCTTGGAAACGTTGTATCTGTAACTGATATGCAGCTATAATTACTTGATAGTTGTTTATATTGACAAATGTCATATTTTAGACAGCAATATTGTCCAATTAATGACACTGAGGGCCTGATTTACTAAAGGTTTGCAGAATGTGCATGAATGTGCAGTAAATGAGAGTGTCTGCGTGGTGAAGCCCTGTATAGTACATGCAAAATCCTCATTTAAATAAAGCAGTCTGCACCACTTTTCAACTGCACACACAGTCTTAGTAGATCACACGCCCACTAATAGTTCACGCTATTTTATAGATTACACACGTTGTACAAACCCCAAAACCAGTGAAGTTGGCAAGTTGTGTAAATCGTAAATACAAACAGAATACAATGATTTGCAAATCCTTTTCAGCCTATATTCAATTGAATAGACTGCAAAGACAAGATACTTAATTTTCGAACTGGAAAACTTAGTTATTTTTTGCAAACATTAGCTTATTTGGAATTTGATGCCTGCAACATGTTTCAAAAAAGCTGGCACAAGTGGCAAAAAAGACTGAGAAAGTTGAGGAATGCTCATCAAATGCTTATTTGGACCATCCTACAAATGAACAAGCTAATTGGGAACCGGTGGGTGCCATGATTGGGTGTAAAAAAAGCTTCCGTGAAATGCTCAGTCATTCACAAACAAGGATGGGGCGACGGTCATCACTTTGTGAACAAATGCGTGAGCAAATTGTCCAACAGTTTAAGAACAACATTTCTCAAACAGCTATTGCAAGGAATTTAGGGATTTCACCATCTACGGTCGGTAATATCATCAAAAGGTTCAGAGAATCTGGAGTAAGCGATGATATCACAGACTTTCGATCCCTCTGGCGGTACTGCATCAAAAACCAACATCGGTGTGTAAAGGATATCACCACACGGGCTCAGGAACACTTCAGAAAACCACTGGCAGTATCTTTGTCAGTAAAAAATGCCCCTCTGCCAACTTTTTTGCAACGTGTTGCTGCTATTAAATTCTAAGTTAATGAGTATTTGCGAAAAAAAAAAAAAGGTTTCTGAGTTTGAACATTTAATATCTTGTCTTTGCAGTCTATTCAATTGAATATTATCCATCCAGCATCCAGCTTCTTCCGCTTATCCGAGGTCGGGTCGCGGGGGCAGCAGCCTAAGCAGGGAAGCCCAGACTTCCCTCTCCCCAGCCACTTCGTCCAGCTCTTCCTGTCGGACCCCGAGGCGTTCCCAGGCCAGCCGAGAGACATAGTCTTCCCAACGTGTCCTGGGTCTTCCCCGCGGCCTCCTACCGGTCGGACGTGCCCTAAACACCTCCCTAGGGAGGCGTTTGGGTGGCATCCTGACCAGATGCCCGAACCACCTCATCTGGTTCCTCTCGATGTGGAGGAGCAGCGGCTTTACTTTGAGCTCCTCCCGGATGGCAGAGCTTCTCACCCTATCTCTAAGGGAGAGCCCCGCCACCCGGCGGAGGGAACTCATTTCGGCCGCTTGTACCCGTGATCTTGTCCTTTCGGTCATAACCCAAAGCTCATGACCATAGGTGAGGATGGGAACGTAGATCGACCGCTAAATTGAGAGCTTTGCCTTCCGGCTCAGCTCCTTCTTCACCACAACGGATCGATACAATTGAATATTAGTTGGAAATTATTTGGGAATCATTGTATTCTGTTTTTATTTAGGAATTACACAACGTGCCAACTTCACTGGTTTTGGGTTTTGTATTTGGATCTTAGTAAATCAGGACTTTACTATATATGTCTAGATTGTGTGTTATTGTCTCCTTAGCTGTTGTGTAGCTGCTAGCTCCTAGTACCCTGCCTGCCTGCCAAGTTCAGCTTTTGTTAATGACTTTACTAAAATACAAGAAAATACCAACCTTGTGTTCTTATTGGAGGTCATTTAGATGTTAACTGGCTGTCCATCTCTCCTTATATTGCAGTTTATATGGATTCGATTTTAGATGCAAGCCAATACACTGCGATACATACTTTTTTGCTGTATATCCGATTGATATCAATATCACATAGAAACACTATATATTATTATCCAAATTGGTACTTTTGAAACGTTGCCAGTGCTTAAAACAACGGTACTTAAGTCACAAGCAAATTTGATGGTATTGTGTGACATGAGGGTTTAACAGAATGGTCATTTAAATACTTGAGTATTATAAATACAACTATTACTAAGCAATAAACTCACCAATATGATATAAAATCCACAACAAATTGTGTAAAAAACATGCACATTTTCAATATTCTACAGTACTTTAGGTGCATATATTCCCCACAATTTGAGCAGAAATTGTGGCAATTGATATGAATGACTCCTACATGCAAGAGTCATGTATTCATTGAGTTAGATTTGCGTAACAACCTGCTTGTGTTTTTTAGTATTCCTGAATGCACTCCCCATGTGAGTGTGATTGGTGGACAATGAGGGAATGATGTCTTGCTGGTGTGGAGAGCAGCGGAGAAACGTGTGTGAGTTTGAAAATAGTTTTGGAACAGAGCAATGCTGATAGCGCGTTAAGGTCGGCAATAAAGCTGAAAAAAAAAATACAAGACGTTGCACCTCTGTCGATATGCTACAACTCTTTTGCTTAAATGTACTTAAATGACCACATTTCTTTCTGTAATGTGCTCTGAGCAGCAAAATAGGTCACATAATGACTACTTAGTTCCTTGGTCTGGTTACTATTGTTGCATGATAGTACAGGATTCCAACCTGCATCCCTAAATTCATACTGAAGAACATTAACAGCCAGATGCTCGATAATGCAGTACCTAAGGGAGTCATAGTGTTGAAATGCATTTTCATTGAAGTGGAAATTCCAAAGTCGAACACAATACTGTGATGTTCGCTCCATTTTTGTTCCAACTTCAAAACAGTTTTTACGGGCTTCCACGCACATTCCAATAATATGCATCAGGTTGATTGGAGGCCCTAAATTGTCCATAGGAGTGACTGTGAATGTGAGTGTTAATGGTTGTCTATATGTGCTTTGTGATTGACTGGCAACTAACTTAAGTAAACTAGCTAATGAAGACACCTGCTACAAAACCCTAACGAAGACAAGTGCTACAAAAATGTTTATAATAAATTTAAATTAACATTCTACTCATTTACACATATATCAGCTAAGGAAACAATCTACATGATCATTCACTGCTTAATACAGTCATAGTTTATATTCACATATATTTTGCTGCCCCGCCACCGGGAGATGTTCTGGGCTAAGGGGCGAAACATCAATGAGAGGTGGTCCCCAGCTGAAGACCCTGCAGCAAAACCTTTTCTGGTATGCGGTCAGGTTTAGGCCTGCCTCTGGGAAGAGGACGTCCCTGCCATGCACAGTCCACCACAGGCACCGGTGGAGGTGCGACAGGCCTAAGGCCCAGCGGCAAGACCACCTTGCTGTAATTAAAATGCAGATTATTTTAAATATTCAAACAACTTTTTCAAGGACCAATTCTGAATCATTGTCATTTTCTAGTCATAATTAACCCCATTCGTGTTGCTGGCTGTATTTACTTGCTGACCGCTCAAACCACAATTAATTGTTTTGGTCCTTCAAACAGAGGCAATATATGTTTACATTTCTGGGATGAGGAGAAAACAAATGTAATTGTAGACATCCTAGAAGACTTAAATATTATGGAGTGCATTGTTGGGTGTAAGTGTTGTACAGTTTTATCAGTGTTACAACGATTAGATAGATAGATAGATAGATAGATAGATAGATAGATAGATAGATAGTACTTTATTGATTCCTTCAGGAGAGTTTCCTAAGGAAAATTTAAAATTCCAGCAGCAGTGTACAGAATTGAGATATAATTTAAAAAGTAAATAATAAATAATGGGGGTATATGTTATTGTTTTGCATCCCCTGTCATCCGAGTACCCCCTTCACCCCCAGAGAGGAGTTTTGCAGTCTGATGGCGTGTAGGACAAAATGGTTTTTGAGTCTATTAGTCCTGCATTTGGGATGAAGCAGTTTAGCACTGAACAGGCTCCTCCTTCTACTGATAACGGTATGCAGAGGGTTACTGGCATCATCCATGATGCTCACTAGTTAATTAATTAATCAATTAAACCGATTAGGTCAATTCGAAAAAAGCTTTGATATATGTATTCTGTTGCTTCAATAAATGGTCTCATTGTAACTAATAAAAAATGACCAAATCTGGACCGCATGGAGTGCCCGGAACTTGGTTTCCGCACGGCCAATGCAACTGAGAGCTGTGGTATGCGCGTGACGTGTTCTGTGTGGCGGCGAACAATGGATAGTTAACAATATTAATATTAATTGTAATAATGATTGGCCCTATTGTGTGAATGTGAGTGAATGTTGTCTGTCTATCTGTGTTGGCCCTGCGATGAGGTTGCAAATTGTCCAGGGTGTAAACCGCCTTCCGCCCGAATGCAGTTGAGATTGGCTCCAGCACCCCTCGCAACCCCAAAAGGGACAAGCGGTAGAAAATGGATGGATGTAATAATGCACACATGGTAGAGTGTGATTTCAATGTCAATGTTGTGAATTTATTACTAAAAAGAATGAAGGCTATGGCAAGCAGAAACGTTTTTGTTTGTTTAATCTATTTCCCATAAAATATGCATTGAGGCTCTCAAGTGCTTTTTATCCGATTGCAGTTTTGCACGCTTAGCTTTTTCACTTGTAGCACCAGTGCTACTAAATGAGAAAAATTAGCAGCACAAACATTTTTTGTAGCACAGAAATTTTTTTGTAGCAATACAAAATGTCCTAAATATCACAATTTTGTTATTAACGCTCAAACAAGGTACACATTTGCACTCATACATATAAACCAATGCCATCATAAGTCCTACTGTAACACTCAATTAAACACAGAGAACATCCTTAAACGGTGCTAGTACGTTCGCTAAGACGAGTGTAGGGCTGGGCGATATAGATCAAAACTCATATCCCGATATAGTTTGGCCCATAAACTAACCCAAAAATGAAAATATTTGTTGATGTAAGTACATATCTCCGTGTTTTTAATTTTTCAAGACTGAAGGGGATCCCAAATACACAAAAACACGTACCAACAAGTAAGAAAAGTAGGTTTTGTATAATATAATCCCAATTTAAGAAGTGTTTTGAGATAAGAAAAAAGAAAAAGCCTTGAAAATAATATAAGAAAAGGCAAATATAATTTCCTAGCTAGCGGCTGACTAATTACTCTATAAGAATAAACAACACTTTGCGTTACTACTTACAACAAACATAATCTGAGTACTCTCAACACTGGCTATCTAGCCATAAAACACTTACGCAACCTTAAGCACATTTTTTAAGATATCGGTATATACTGTATATCCACCTACAGTTTTCAAACGGTACTTGTTGTTTAATCCGAGGACCAAATGTCAAATTTCCTTTAAAACACTGTTGTTCCGGTTTAAAAATACCAGGGTATCAGTTTTGGTCCATATCCCCCAGCCTTAGTTCAAACAGTCGCATTTTGCTTTGTGTTTGCAATTTTGACAAAGCTACAACTAAGTACAGTTAGTGCTCAATTTATGACATTTTTAGTTGCAACGTTTCGTGGCTACAAACAAAACACACTCCTTGAATAGATTAAACCCTCAGTTTTGGTCCTTAGAAAAGAGACACCATGTACTTAATATTGGATGCACTTGTCCCAACAGCTCGTGTTGTAATGTCTACCCATACATTGTAAGACTACAATAAAGTGGACGATCAACAATCTCCTTATTGCACAAACAAAACACGGAACCACGGAAAAACAGCATCAACTCAACTTTCCTCTCTTCACACAGCTGTCCTCCTTTCATCCATGTTGTATACTTTATTTGTACAGTCTTTCATGTGTTCTGTGTACAGTAAGTGATTTAAAAGTTAATTTAGGAATATTTCAGGTATAAAATCCGATTTACACTAGAACTCAATCCACCTTCAGTTTTCAAACGGTACTTGTTGGTTAATCCGAGGACCAAATGTAAAATTTCCTTTAAAACACTGTTGTTCCGGTTTGAAATCTTCCCTGAAACGTACTGTATTTATCGGACTATAATGCGCACTTAAAATCCTTTCATTTGCGCCTTATAGCCCGGTGCGCGTAATATACAGCAGTGGTTCTCAACCTTTTTTCAGTGATGTACCCCCTGTGAATTTTTTTTTCAATTCAAGTAGCCCCTAATCAGAGGAAAGCATTTTTGGTTGAAAAAAAGAGATAAAGAAGTAAAATACAGCACTATGTCATCAGTTTCTGATTTATTAAATTGTATAACAGTGCAAAATATTGCTCATTTGTAGTGGTCTTTCTTGAACTATTTGGAAAAAAAGATAGGTTTTTATTTATATTTATAAAGGATTTTTGAATTGTTGCTATTTTTAGAATATTTCAAAAAAATCTCACGTACCCCTTGGCATACCTTCAAGTACCCCCAGGGGTACGCGTACCCCCATTTGAGAACCACTGATATACAGTATTAATTCTGGTTGTGCTTACTGACCATGAAGCAATTTTATTTGGTTCATGGTGTAATGATAAGTGTGACTAGTAGATGGCAGTCACACATAAGAGTGCAAGTTAACGCCTGTTCAATACATTTTGCTAGCAAGTACAGGTTAGCAAGCAATACCAAAACTTTAATCTTTCATTTAAAATATAGAAATTACACACGGCCCTCAAAAATCTGTCAATATGTTTTAGTGCCACATTAGTAAGCTACAAAGCCCCACAGCTTAATGGATTGTCGGCACATTACAGCTACCGTAGTCAGACGTACTGTGTTTCAACAAATAGGTATGATTATGGTGTGTGCATAAGGACCCTAAAATGGCACCTATTATTATTTTTATTTTTATTATTTACTTATTTTTATTTTATTTTATTTTTTATTTTTTTATTTTTATTTTTTTTTAAATCTTATTATTTATTTGTGTGTGGCGTCGCGCGGGTCTCACTTCCTGTTGGGTGGGGTCCGTGCCCGTGTGGCCCGACCTTGCGCTGTGGGGTCTCTGTTGGTGACTTGATGTGGTGGCGGCGCAGCCCCCGTGTCTGGTCTGGATGCTGTGTCTCGGTTGTTTGGGCGGTGGTGTGTTTGTGCGGGTTTGGGTTGGGGTGGGGGGCCTTTTGGTTGGGGGGGTTGTTGGTGTCTCTTGTTTGCGTGTTGGCGTTCGGGCTGACTGGCGGGCTGGCGCCGGCTGGTCTCCGTGGTCCTGGTGGCGTGTGGTTGCTGGTCGCAGTTTTTTTTTTGATCGCTTTGATTTGATTGGCTGGTGCTGGCTGTCTGGGGTTATTGCGGCTGCTGTTTCTACTGCCGTTTGTTTGTGGTGTGGGCACCCGTGGCTGCTGGGTCTGGTGCAGGGGTGTGGCTGATGTTGTGACTGGTGGCAGCGCGCGCGCGTGATGGCTGTCGGGGCTGACGAACTGTGTATATGTATGTATATGTGTGTGTGTGTATGTATGTATGTTTATATATGTGTATGTGTACATATGTGTATGTATATGTATATATGTGTATGTGTGGGTATGTATACATGTATGTGTGTATGTGTATCTATATATGTATGTATATATGTATATTTCTGGGGGTACGCTCTGGGCCTGCCTGTCAGACGGGGGTCGACGCCTCGGGCTACTGCATCCGAACTGCGTGTCTGGAGCTCCTGGGTCCCGCTGTCCATCCCTTCCGGGTGCCCGTCTTGGTTGGGGCCTGTTGGGCCTAGTCCCTGCGTCTATTGTGGTAGCTTGGTGCTGCAAGGTATTCCGAGGTGCTGCGAGTCGGCCAGTTGCTGGGGTAGTGACCTTGTTTGTCAGCATGTCTGTGATCTTTTTTTAATTCTTTTTTTAAATTAATTAATTAATTAATTTATTTATCTATTTATTTTTTTAATATATTTTATTAATATTATTTTTTAATTTTTCCCCTCCCTCAGGGGGGGGGGCTCGGCGGGGCGGTTGCTGGTTGTTCCATCTCCATCGTTGGGGTCCCTGCGGGTGGGGTGGGTGGTTCCCGTGGCCCTGTGCCTGGGTGGTCCTGCGGCGGCCGGTTTGGGTGGGGTGGCCGGGGGCTGGCCTCGCCGCGCTCTCCGGGGGTGGGGGGTGGGCTCGTGGGGGCCCGGTTGCCGGTGGGGCGGGGGCGGTCTTCCCGTCCGGTTGCGGGGAGTCTCTGGGTCCCTCGGGCGGGGCGTCTCGCCTTTCTGCCCATGTGGGGTGTGGTCTCTCGCTGGCTTGGGGTCTGGCTGTCCCCTGCTTTTCTCGTGCCCTGTCCTCTGCCGGGTGCGTCTGTCTGCGGCCTGCTGCTGGCCCTTGTGGGCGGTACGGTTGGTCGGGCTCTGGGGTTCCTGTCGCTGGCCGGCTTGGCTGCGTGGGGGCGGTGGTCCCTGGTTCCCTGGGCACCACGCCTCCTGTTTGTGGGTTGGGCTCTCGGGGGTGATGGGGCCGTGCTCTGGCTCCCACGCACTCTGGGAGTCGAATGTATTGTACATGCAAATTCACATATGCTCACATACGTACATAGGTACCTACGCTCCCACATACACATACAAATACAGTACATATTTACCTACCTAATGTTCGTACATCCACACGCACATTCAATATACAAACATACACATACACATACTGTACATATACATTCACTGTACAAACACATATACACATGCTGTACATATACATTCATTGTACAAATACATATACACATTCTGTACATATACAAGTACATATGCATACTTACACTCATGCACATAATCACGTTTCATCAAACATATATTAACGTTGTTGCCCTAGGGTAAACTGGGTGTAACACATGGCACACTGACAAAGCTTAACCTATTGTGACTATAACAATCTACAAGGTTAATGTAGGTTGCTTCTCTTTCTCCCCCTCCATTTTTCTGCATTCTTTCGTATCTCAAGTTATCATTACGTATATGTATTGTTGCATTTAAACAACTGTATTGTTGATAATAAAGGTAAATTATTGGTATTGTTCATTATCAATAGCGCTATTTCTATTGGTATTTGTATTGATCCATTTGTAGTGTAATAATGCTCATTGTCATTTCTGTATTATTTTTTATTTTTCGCTAACTGCATATTTGCTATTACTTTTACCATCATATTTGTACATGTCATATTTGTTGATGTTGCTCTATTGTTGTTGTTTGCTGTTGTTGTTTTTGTCTCTCTGTCTAATCCCCCTCTTGTCCCCACAATTTCCCCCTCCGTCTTCTTTTTTTTTCTCTTTCTATCCCCTCCTGCTCCGGCCCGGCTGCACTAAATGATAATATAAATACATTTAATAAAGTAAAATACAAATAAGGCAACAAGAGAAGTATCCTACACTTCTCTTTTGTAAAGTAAATCTGAACAGCCGATATGGGCATCTACATCAACTATATGATTTGCCTGAGAAGCTGGACAGGACACAAAAAAAATAAAAATAAAAATAAAATAAAATAAAATGGCACCTATTAGGAGACATTATCTGGTGTTTTGGTTCGACCAGTCATGCTTTTCATTATTACCTATTGGTACCTGCTGTTGTGTATTTGTATTGTCCCAAAAAAATGAAAATCCGCCATTATTGTCAAAACTCCTTCTTTTTCTCTATCCTCGTGTTGTGGGGCATTCATCCTGTGCTGTCGCCATTTCTAATTTAAATTAGCGTACATTTCTAACTTGTATCTGTCAGTAGACTATCTATGGAAGCTCTAAAAACTATTGGTGCAACAAAGATGACGGGAAAAAGACGCTGTCGAAGGTGAGCCACGTAAATAAGACCGCCAACAAAACGGTGCATCCTGAAGAGACAGTTAGAAAGGGACTTGAAGATGGTCTGTAAAACATAATCCATGCAACATTTTGACCAAATAACCACCATTACATGTTATGTAGACCACAAGAAAGTGTTTTAAATATAGAAAAAAATCATATAATGACCCCGAAAATGTGTCATATAATCCGGTGCGCCTTTTGTATGAAAATAGGCCTGAATAGACTCGCTCAACGACAGTGCGCCCTATGGTCCGAAAATTACGGTAGGTCTAAAATGTTTCCACTTCCTGTAGTAAGACAAGTCCTATTTCCTCATGAACATTTTTAAAAGAAGAATTGTGCCTTTCACATACGGTATATCGGTTTTAGTATAGTACCGCGATACTAATTAATCATTTTCGGTACTATACTGCCTCTGAAACGTACCGGTCCTCCGCGCCCGCGTCGTTGTCACATCAAGTCATTGCTGGTTTGATTGATTGATTGATTGAGACTTTTATTAGTAGGTTGCACAGTGAAGTACATATTCCGTACAATTGACCACTAAATGGTAACACCCGAATACGTTTTTCAACTTGTTTAAGTCGGGGTCCACTTAAATTGATTCATGATACAGATATATACTATCATCATAATACAGTCATCACACAAGATAATCACATTGAATTATTTACATTATTTACAATCGGTTTACGAGCATGTTCGGCGGCACACAATCACAGAGTACTTACAAGCAGACACAGTGTGTAGACAGAGAAGGGAGAACGGACGGTTATTTTGGCTTGAAAACTAACAATAACGTTGAAGTTATAACACTGAAACACCCTCAGGAAGAGGTGCTTTAAGACATGGCTAGCTAGCTAGCGGCTAACATCCATACTTTTAAATCACTAATCCTGGTCTCCATGGCGACAAATAAAGTAAGTTTCTTACAAGTATCATCCCTGCAGGACGAGGAATAGCTAAACATGCTTCACTACACACCGTAGCTCACCGGCATCAAAATGTAAACAAACGCCATTAGTGGATCCACACCTAACATCCACTGTAATGATATCAAGTACAGGCACGTATCTAGTCGATACTACTATGATTATGTCGATATTTTTTGGCATCACAACATCTTCTTTCATTTTTTTAAATTCATATTATGTTTATAAACTCAGGAAATATGTCCCTGGACACATGAGGACTTTGAATATGACCAATGTATCAATCAATCAATCAATCAATCTTTATTTATATAGCCCTAAATCACAAGTGTCTCAAAGGGCTGCACAAGCCACAACGACATCCTCGGTACAAAGCCCACATACGGTAACTACTTTGTATCGGATTGATACCCAACTTTGTGGTATCATCCAAAACTAATATAAAGTATCAAACAACAGAAGAATAAGTGATTATTACATTTTAACAGAAGTGTAGATAGAACATGTTAAAAGAGAAAGTAAGCAGATATTAACAGTAAATGAACAAGTAGATTAATAATTCATTTTCTACCACTTGTCCTTAATAATGTTGACAAAATAATAGAATGATAAATGACACAATATGTTACTGCATATGTCAGCAGACTAATTAGGAGTCTTTGTTTGTTTACTTACTACTAAAAGACAAGTTGTCTAGTATGTTCACTATTTTATTTAATGACTAAGGTGCAATAATAAACATATGTTTAATGTACTCTAAGATTTTTTGTTAAAATAAAGCCAATAATGCAATTTTTTTGTGGTCCCTTTTATATAGAAAAGTACCGAAAAGTATCGAAATAATTTTGGTACTGGTACCAAAATATTGGTATCGGGACAACACTACTTCCACAATCACTGGTATAATATGTACAGTTGGTGCCTGTGTTCCTTGAGTTGTTCTGTAGTTGTGAATCAACTGTTGGTGACAGGCTCAGGGCTCAATGCCGAGACACCGAGTATATTTAAAATCCCTTCTAATTAAACTTAATAAAATGTAAATTTAATATCAGTAGCGATTGCGTGCCACTGGCGAGCCTTCTCCAATTTAAGGATTGATAGAGGCCAGCAGGAAGGTTAATTGCTGACTTGATCTACTGTCCGTATGACATGGCTTGGAGCTGTTTAAATTGGTCCCGATCTGCTGCTACATGGAGACATTTCATTAGGCTAAGCTTGTCTCCAACAAACGGCAGTTTCAAATCAGCACCTCCTGTCTTTTTTTCCTGGAATTGCAGAGGGACAGACCAGACATCAATCTTCTGTCCTTTGTCCTGAGTCTTTTCTATTGCTTGAGTAGCATGAAATTAAAGGTGGAGCCCTTAAATAGCCCCTCTCCTAATGAATGCTGTAAAATGCAATATAATGGCAGGCTGACATGATGGATCATTCATTTTTCACACACACAAATATATGTGCAGACTAAAACACTAAGCAATGAAATACAATAGACACATTCATGGCTTTACGTCCTTATATAGGCTGCATGTAAATGATCATAAGTGATTGTGTCAATGCTCACTTTTTTTGAGAGAAATGTATTGCATTGATCAAGTCTGGTGGGTCGTGAATAATTATGTGTATATACTCTGGTGTCAGCTGAATAAGTATGTACAGCACAGACTGCAGACCTAGAGTTATCAGAGGTATTCATGTTCATTAACTAGTTTATGGCCATTGTCGTGGTTGTTGAACCTAGTCTCTGTAAATAATTTGTACCAGTAACGGGTAAGCAATCTTCCCTTTTAGCCTGTCTGTGACTAGCATGTGTGTAACTTGCCAGCTATAAATCAAAAGCCGGCAAGTGTAATTAAGTGTACACTACATTAGTCAGGCTAATTAATTTTGGGGAGCATCCATCCATTAACCAGTGGGCCAGCACTGATTGGGCCTCTATTCTGTTGAATGTCTCCCCACCCCCAATACTGTACGTGTATGTGTGTATGCATATATATATATATATATATATATATATATATATATATATATATATATATATACATTTCCTATTGCACTCAAAGAACAATTTTAGAAGATTAAAATACAAATGAACAGGCATGAAAAACACTGGGCTTTTCTTATTGCACTCAAAGAACAATTAGCAATTTTACAAATGATGTATACTGTAGCCTGCCATAATCTAGGATTAGGTTAGAAAAGAATAGAAAGCTTTATTGACATTTCATTAAATGCTTCATGATTTATGATTGCCACTCTTGCTTGGTCTTTGCTTTAAGTGAAATACAATCCATCCACCCATCCATTAAAACTACACAGAAAATACATGTAACAGGCATTATTATAAGGTAAAAAACAAATGAAATTGTTAGAATTATCTATATGGGCACAACAAGGAAGCTAGTCAACTACATTATTACATGTCACTCTTTAAACTCCTTGAACAGGTCTGAACGCTTGTTATTTAAATGTTTACCTGAGTTTGAAGTATTGCCACCTTTGACGAGGCATGTATTAAAGCAGAGCTTGCAACACGGCACTTCCGTGTTTAAAGCGTCACCTTCATCGTTAGTTTTGAAACCCAAATACCTTCTAATTGCGCTTCATATACATAATATACATATATAATTTTTTTTTTTATCCTTTTTTAGAGATTGGCATAACGATTAGATAATCAATTAATGTATCGTTTTATAATTTGTTTGATTGTGTAATCATCCCTTGAAACAATTTAGGCAATGGGGAGTGTACTGTTTATTATGTCTCCACTATTTGTGGTGTAAAGTAGAACAACATGACATCAGCTCTGAAGTGGAGCAACATGTTAATGATCTTATATACAGTAGATATGTGTATTCTCCTACGAACCAGCATCATCTGTGGTAGACATTTGTTTTTGGTCTATTTCCTTTAAAAAAAAAAAAAAAATTAATTAAAAAAAAAACACGTCCACTGCAGATGACGCTTGTTCTCAGTAGGATATATCACTTCTTATGTATATGCTGTACATATACATTAACATCTATAATGAAATTGTTAGTGGTACTGTAAAGAAAAAAAACTGTTACACATCCGAATAGCGATTATTATTCATTACGTTTCTAAATCGATTGCAAAATATGTAAGAATTGGTTCTAATACATTTTTCAAGCTTATCTGCATTTACTTGCTGTGTATACTGTTTGGTCTGGTAAGGACTTCCGGAGTGTATTGTCCCAGCAAGAAGGGTGAAGGGAAACCCAACTTTTAGTTAAGAAATATTGTATCAAAAACAATACAATAGAACATACTTCAAACAACTATGGGAGTTGTATGAAGTAATGTAGTAGAAATGTGCAGCATTTACCTTGTAGAGTGGACTTCTACTGTACCTTCTTTTGAGCTGCTTCTCCATATTTTTAATGGATGAGTGTCTGTTGTTCAGATATTTTTTAATGCCCTTTAATACGTTTTGCTCAGTACTGTACAGACTAGCAGTGCAATACGCCCCAACTGCTTGACCAAGTCGGCAACACGGTCAGTCATGTTTTTGATTATTTGTTTTTTTATTTCACTTTTTTAACACTCTCTTTCATACTCACTTTCCTCCTTTTTGTTGGAAAAGTTATTTCCCATGGTTATGTCACTCTCCATATATAAGTAGGGATGCTAATTGGCCTAAAATCAAAGACTAATCTCTCTTACCTGTTGATAGAAGAACATGCTACTTTTACTTGTCTATTGCTATTTTTTTTCTGATAACTATTTTGTTGAGGAAAATAAATAGATTTTTTCTATAACTTATGTTGCAGTATTTGTCTCATTGTGTTTAAAAGTTGAATGTGTTTCATTACGGAAAATAATTTGTTCATTTGTCACCTGACCTTTGAACTGCTGCATGCATTTTTATTGGCTGATATCGCAAATTAAGTGTTTTGTAATATGGGACATTAGCAGAAACGCTGATATCAGACATCCCTACTAGTTATGAACTATTACTAGTGAGTAAGACCGGAGGTTTTGGGGATTTGGGCGGATATTACCGCGTTCACCGTGCCATTCGCTCTGCCAACTGGCGGTAGGGAGGCTGGTAACCCGAAGTACCACTGTGTTGATTGTGGAACAAGAGTCAGGTTGAATCGAGCATTGGTTCTGAATCTCAAGTTGTTAAGTTAAAGTTAAAGTACCAATGATTGTCACACACACACACTCGGTGGGGCGAAATTATTCTCTGCATTTGACCCATCACCCTTGATCTCCCCCTGGGAGGTGAGGGGAGCAGTGAGCAGCAGCAGTGGCCGCGCTCGATAATCATTTTTAGTGATTTAACCCCCAAATCCAACCCTTGATGCTGAGTGCCAAGCAGGGAGGTAATGGGTCCCATTTTTATAGTCTTTGGTATGACTTGTAGGATTCACATCGCTTATAAATGTATTTACATTTCCCCATAATCAACCAAGACAATTCAGTTAAATTTCTATATGTGTCTTCTAGTAGTAGTAGTATTTGTCTCTATTAGCTCGGGATTAAGATGCTTGTCTAGGCAGAGTTGGACTTCACAGCTGTTCAGTCAAACTGGGCAACATTGTAATTGTGCATTCTTTCGATGGCTCGCTTTAGCCTACCAAATTAGTTGTTTTCTATGTAAGACAACCATCCTGACAGAATCTCAATTGTCTAAACGCACTTAACTCCACCCATTTACTGCACTATGCAAGTTAAATAGGGTTATTAACACCTGCTGTTTGACCCATGCCTGTTTATAGCCTCATAGTGGAAGCCTGCACGGAGATGGGGGTTTCGTAACAATACAATAAAGGCATATTATCTGGCTAGAACAGTCCAATCTATCACAATGAGGAACCATTATATTACAGATAACCCATCTGGATATAGAGGGAGACTATTCCCTCTAGACAAAAGTGTCTGTTCTCTCGCTCTCTTCTCTGTTTGCGTTTGATGCTAATGATTACCGCGCTGAAGACGCAGAAAAAAAGATGAGTTCAGCTATGAGGGTGTAACTTGAGCAGGGAAGCTTTGATGGAAGTGATGTCCATCTAATTAAAATGCTGGCAGAGCAAGAACAAGCAATGGCTTCTGTTCGACTCGCTCATTAACAACAGGCCGTTTGAGCCCGGGACCAGCCATGCTACTGCCATTGTCTCCTTAGAGGCGGGGGCCTCTGTGACTGTCAGCTGGGAACACCATGCCAACAGCAAGATGGTGTGACCTACCAAGCCAAGGATGAGCGCAGAGCCTGGCACTAACAGGGCCTGGGAGGGAGCATTGCCTTATGGTTGAGTCCTTGGTAGGGCCCAGTTAGTTGTATAACATTTGTCCTCAGTGCAGTGGTGTAAAAAGCCAAAGTAGAGATACGTTTTGATCAATTACATTTAAGTCAAAAAATTTATGATTTCTAAGAAATAACATTAATACAAAAAAATATGTGTTTATTATATTGATAATTACTATAATGCTCAAAAATAAATTAATAACTACAGTAGTATCTTCCTTTTTGTTTGTCATCTATTGCATTTAGTCATGCAAATCCAATTAAGCCAGTCACACACCCAACATCTAAACACAAAACCCATTTTATATGAAATAATTATAGTTTTACATACAGTGTGTAATACACATGAGTTTTGCAGTCATACATATAGGCCTGGGCGATAAAATCACGTTTTTTTTGCTGACAGTTTGAAAAATAAAAAATCATCCCAGCATACTTTTTGCCCTCATGAGCTTTTTTTTTTTTGTATGTATTTATTTGACAGGGACAGTACAATGAAACATTGCTACCCACAGGTAACCGATGTCAAAGTACATAAGACTTCTAGCCACAGGCTAAATTGCAACCCGTGTCCCTAGTTAGGCTTTTAAAAAAAGTTGTTGAGAAAAGCCACTTTTTCAGTTTTGTGGAGAAAAGTTTAATGTCCGATTGTGACTTTAACTCCAGTGGCAAAGAGTTCCACAGATGTGAGGCCTTCACTGAGAATGCAGACTGACCCAGAGTCCTCCAGCACCTTTTCACTCTACAGCTCCCACTGACTGCAGCGCGATTCTGCACACCTTCACTACTGTATCTTTCTATTCCTTGACACATCACATCAGGATCTAATCAAATGGTTCTTAACCTTTTTGGAGGTACCAAACCCCACCAGTTTCATATGCGCATTCACCAAAACCTTCTTTAGTGAAAAATAAAATGTTTTTTTTTCAAATTCAAGACAAAGTTATGTTTTTTTTACTGGTGCACAAAATGAACCGTGCATGAACATCACCTTGTTCAAAGAACAAAACCAACACAGAGCATGAACTCACAACAAATTACAAACCTGCAAATTAGTGTGACTTCTGCGGTTGCCGTATACATAATACGCCGATAGGGAGAAGTTTGTATTTTCACGATGAGTCGGGTGTGTCTTGACCTCCGCCGAACCCCTGAGGCCAACTCACCGAACCCCTAGGGTTCGATCGAACCCGGGTTAAGAACCAATGGTCTAATCCATTAAGACACTTAAAAATAGCTTTTATAAATGATAAATGTATAAAATTATCAAAACTCATCATGTTATATTTTGGGTTATATGGCAGTGATGATGCTTCATTGGTTTTTGGTGAAATATCCTTAGTGATTGTTTCTCCCCCTTATTTCCGAAGCGAAGATCCAGACGCCTAGCAAAACATGGATAATGCTAATGAAAGGAAAAGTGTTGTCAGTGCTTTAGATTTGCGACAACAGACGTGGAACAAATGACTGCACGCTGCAAAGTTTGTTTGAAAAAGGCAGCAGCACAACAAACGTACTCCAGCATCTGAAACAGCATCGGGTCAAGTGGGGGAAATTAAACTCTTTACGAGGCGAACAAGAACATAACAACAACACGCTTAAAAAGCAGCTTACTGAGGTGGAATCATTTACACAATGCACCATGTATGGTAAGAAAGGAGCACAATGCCCAGAGCCATCACTAAATCAGTCGCACTGCACACAGGATGTAGTGAACCTACAATGAAAAAGCCTGTGTTTATCCACTTACAGAAATTATAGTCTTCTCAATGTTTTACTTGATTATTTATTTGCATACATCCATCCATTTTCTACCACTTGTCCCTTTTGGGGTCAATGTTTATATAATACTTTGTTTTTATTTACATAAGTATGTTATTCAAGACAAGCGTTTTAAGTTTGCACTTAATTGATTTGTATTACTCTGTTGATCATTGGTATATTTAATGATTTATCGTAGTTTATTTATTTGAATGCAATGTACAATACTTCATTTTTGTTTAAAGAAGTATTTTGTTCAAGACAGAAATTTTAAGTCTACACTGAATTGATCTTAATGTTGGAGATTATTATTTATTTGCATGCATTGTGCAACGCTACATTTTTGTTTACAATAGTATTTTATGAGAAAGTTTTTAATATATTTTTTTGAAAATGATTGCATAAGTAGTATCTGATCTAAACCAAATAATTATATAAATTCAAACTATTTCAAACTATTAGTTTATGATCAAATTAAAGCAAAACTTGTTTTGAAATCGTTAATCAATTTTTTGGTGAAATAATCAAATGTTATTTCTAGGCCAGGCCTACATACTCAGTTTTGAAAAAGCACAGAGACTGAAGGCCTGATCTACTAAGATCCAAAAAACAAGTGCTAAATATTGTGTGCAAATTCAAAAATGGTGTGTACTGTTACATGGGTGTGTTGCGAGTGATAAACTAAAACTGCGTGTGCAGTTGATAACTTGTGCAAAAGTGGTGCAGGCTGCCCTGTTTAAGTGAGTATTGTGTGTGTGCCATGCGGCTGTAACCATGGAGACTCATTTTTCTAACTGTATGTAGTGACATAACATTGAATCCTGACACGTCTTCCAATATCACCGCACTGTAGTCGCTATGGACTGTACAGGTATTCACTGTACATGATCATGGTCCATAAATCTGATTCTGATTCTGATTCATCTAGGCTCCCAATCTAGTCTTTGTTGTAAATATACTGCTAGACAAGGGGTGTCAACACTTTTTCCACTGAGGGCCGCACACTAAAAAAGTAAAGCATAAGGGGGCCATTTTGATATTTTTCATGATCAAAACCAATAAAATAAATGGATTTATTTGAACTTTTAGCGCTTCCCTCAAGTTTGGTCCTGGGGGCTCAAAAGGGTCTCAGTCATAAAAATGTTAAAAAATAAGTTGTATATTATTTTATTTTTAAATTCAACCCTAACAGTAAATCTCTAGAACAACTTCAGGTTTATCTGTTGATGTTTATTTATTTGTTTATGTTTTATGTGCTTTTTGACAAAGACAACCCTGTTTTTTATGGCAAAAACACAAAATATGCATTATTTTCCTCCAAAAATGTCAAAGTGGAATATTTGATGTGAAGTGAATTGGGGCCTTAAACATCATTGATTTTAATGTATTATTATTTTTTGAACAACGACAGTTTAAAAAAAATACCAATGCAATTATTGGGAACCCAAAATGGCCCCACTTATAAGTGTAAATAAGTATTTTTTTTATTTTTTTATTTGTATACTTTTAACACCTACATCTCTAGATCATCTTCAGATCCATCCGTCGATTATAAGTTGTTTTTTATTTTTTATTTTGTCTATTTGTTGTATGCCCTGTCTGTTTATACATAGCAAACACACAAAATATGCAATATTTTCCCCCAAAAAATTTCAAGTGGAATATTTGATGTTAAGTAATTTGAGCCTTGAATAGCTCCATAATTCACAACAACATTGATTTTGATTTATGATTAATGTTTTGAATAATGACAAACAAGAAAGAAAGAAAAAAAACAAAACAAAAGACAGCCTGCATGCCAGCTTTGTTTTATTGGAGTCAACGTTGCAACTTTTTTTTGGTTATATTTCCCCTGTTTTGCTCTTTTTTTGCACTTTTTTATGTTTAAAAAAATATATATAAATAAATAGAATGTGCCGCGTGCCGTTAAAAAAGATAGCTGCGGACAGCAAATGGCCCCCGGGCCGCACTTTGGAGAGCCCTATTCTGAATTTAAATAGCTTAGATTTACTTCCACACAACTTTTTCATGCTTTTTAATGCATTCCTCGTAAACACGACATGCATAAAAGTCCTGTTTTCTCTCTGTGTCATAAAAAGGCTGCTAAAATAACGTGTTGACTGTGGGGGCTGTGCACCATGCATGTATACAGCCCCCACATTGCTATTACCCGCATTATCATCTTTTGAGTTGGCTCCTATGCATATGCAATGAGGCGGCCTGTAAAAGAAAGGCTCCACATGGCTGCTCACTCGAGTCTGTCACAATTTCTCGTCAGTCGAGCAAAACTTTTTGCTCATGTTTTTAATGGCTTGAATTCAAGTATTTCCTAATTTAAAAGGAACTGTCGATAATAATAGTAGTAATGAATAAATGGTCCTTTATTGTAATAGTTGTTGTTTACATTAGCGGAGATTTTCTCACAGGGTTCATTGTGTTACGGCTGTAAACTGTTGGCACGGAGAGCTTCTCAAAAGCACTGACATGAAGTTACTATGCTTCACTCACACCTGCACAAACATTCACATCATATTTAAGAGTGTTCATTAAGCACCACATTTAGAATTCATGGGCTCTTAGTCCTCCTTGTGTGATTTATCAGTGATGGACGTGTTGCCCAGCCCTTTTCGGGAGCTGCTCCCATTTTTGTCTTAGTAAAGGCCCAAAACAATGCGTTTCAGGCCCATTTCTCCTAAAGGGCCTCCTTTTTCGTGGGGGCTGAGAGAGCCAGGGCTGGCCTAACATCTGTTTGTGGCCAGAGTCAGGCGGGACCCAAGCACAGTGGGCCACAGCGGCCCCGTTCTCCTCTCCCTGGGGGTCTTTGTTCCCGATTTCATGCTATCAGAGCGGCAGCATGTTTTCCTGCGCAGAGCTGTCAGGAGCATAAAAGACCCTGAGTGGGGTCACATCAAGAGGGATGGGCATGAAAAATTGGTAAAATGTAGCACAAAGCCCACCCACTAGACGGTTGCCTAGCGCCCTGTGGCGGGGTGTCAACATCCCACCCCTCTTCCAGTACCTTCCTCCTTCCCTTTTTCCCTGACTGAATTACACCTCTTTCTCACCCTGGTAGACAAGCCCATCATTAAGATGAAATGATGCAAACAAATTAAAGGGTGGTGCTCGAATAAGTCAATGTTCTTTGTTTGCGAGACGGGATTTTTATGCCTCACTGGGGTCCTAACCCGTTGGAAACTGGAAAAAAAAAATAGTTGGTCACCTACCTGTCTCAAACCAATTGTTTTTATAACTACACAATTGAGGGAAGAACAATGTATTCGTCATGTGCTATTTGTAAACCAACATGTCTGCCTTTTTTAACTCTAAAGCTGATAACACATACTGAATTACTTCAAATGTGTATTGACCCATGTATTGGGTCCTAAGAATATTACCTATTTCAGTAACAGGAGTGAGTTTTTAGCATTGAATTATTAAATACCGTATTTTCCAGGCTAAAAAGTAAGCCGCACCAAATATTACATGAAAAAAATAGTGTTACATATATTAGCCGCACCGGACTATAAGCCGCAGATACAATTTCCCTTGTGGATCAATAATGTTTGTCTGAGTCTAAGTCTAAGATATATACCGTTACAAAATAATTTGTAAATATTTTACATACCTTAACTGTTTCCAAACAGTGCCTGTAACATGGCAGTAAAACGGGTTATCAAACAAAACAGAAGTGATCGTTACGGACCCACCACGAGCTGCGAAAGCTAGCTCTTCAATCACCAAAACAGACTCAATAAGTCCACAGGAATGTTTTGGTGAATTTATGAAGCTGAAACAATAAAAAATAGAAGGCCATTGTAAGTTAATAATACTAACACAGACACTTGTAAACGTGTTTGTATACTCGCTAATGATAACGACGCTAGCATGATTACATTACAATAGCATGTTTAAAAAATAGAGGCATATAGTCTGGAAATTACGATACATGAAATATAGCCCCATGGCATGTATGCTAATAGAATGTTGACACTAAATACACTACAGTAATTAATAATTTTAAAAACATTGAAAACATGGAGGTAACTACGCATACCCCGATACTTAACCAATTGTTAGGCCTGCAGCATTCGAATTGTTTAGTAATCTGATAATTCTACAGAGAGTTCCTTCGAATAATCGACTAATCGAATAAAATATATTTTTGTTTGGCTTAATACCATTTATAAAGGTACAAGAAAAAATAAGACATTTAATAATGAACCACCTAATTAGACTTTTTTTAGACTTCCTTTTTATTGTCATTCAAATTTGAACTTTACAGTACAGATAAGAATGACATTTTGTTGCATTAGGTCGTTGTAGTGCAAGATAAAAGAGCAATAAGGTGCAGATATAAATAAATAGATTACTGTGCAGATAAATATATTGCATTTGTTCATGTGTCCACATTTATGGATGCATGTTATATTGTCTTTATGTTCCAGCGAGTTAATCCATTTTTGGGGGAATTGAGGGGATTATTATGATGCGTTCAAGAGTCTTACGGCCTGAGGGAAGAAGCTGTTACAGAACCTGGAGGTTCTGCTACGGAGGCTGCGGAACCTCTTTCTAGAGTCCAGCAGTGAAAACAGTCCTTGGTGGGGGTGGGAGGAGTCTCTACAGATTTTCTGAGCCCTGGTCAGGCAGCGGCTTTTTGCAATTTCCCGGATAGGAGCAAGAGGAGTCCTGATGATCTTTTCCGCCGTCCTCACCACTCTTTGCAGAGACTTCCATTCTGAGGCACTGCAGGCTCCAGTCCAGACAGAGATGCAGTTGGTCAGTAGGCAGAATGTGGTGATTAAGCCAACATTTTAGCAAATTTTAGCAAAAAAAACAAAACAAAGTTACATACCAGCAACACCTTCACACATGTACCTTATGTAAGACAAATTACAAACCCCGTTTCCATATGAGTTGGGAAATTGTGTTAGATGTAAATATAAACGGAATACAATGATTTGCAAATCATTTTCAACCCATATTCAGTTGAATATGCTACAAAGACAACATAGTTGATGTTCAAACTGATAAACATTTTTTTTTTGCAAATAATCATTAACTTTGGAATTTAATGCCAGCAACAGGTGACAAAGAAGTTGGGAAAGGTGGCAATAAATACTGCTAAAGTTGAGGAATGCTCATCAAACACTTATTTGGAACATCCCACAGGTGAACAGGCAAATTGGGAAAAGATGGGTGCCATGATTGGGTATAAAAGTAGATTCCATGAAATGCTCAGTCATTCACAAACAAGGATGGGGCGAGGGTCACCACTTTGTCAACAAATGCGTGAGCAAATTGTTGAACAGTTTAAGAAAAACCTTTCTCAACCAGCTATTGTCCGTAATATCATCAAAGGGTTCAGAGAATCTGGAAAATCACTGCACGTAAGCAGCTAACCCCATGACCTTCGATCCCTCAGGCTTTACTGCATCAACAAGCGACATCAGTGTGTAAAGGATATCACCACATGGGCTCAGGAACGCTTCAGAAACCCACTGTCAGTAACTACAGTTGGTCGCTACATCTGTAAGTGCGAGTTAAAACTCTCCTATGCAAGGCGAAAACCGTTTATCAACAACACCCAGAAACGCCGTCGGCTTTGCTGGGCCTGAGCTCATCTAAGATGGACTGATACAAAGTGGAAAAGTGTTATGTGGTCTGACGATTCCACATTTCAAATTGTTTTTGAAAACTGTGGACGTCGTGTCCTCCGGACCAAAGAGGAAAAGAACCATCCGGATTGTTATAGGCGCATTGAAAATGTGTGGTGCATTATCAATCAATCAATCAATCAATGTTTATTTATATAGCCCTAAATCACAAGTGTCTCAAAGGGCTGCACAAGCCACAACGACATCCTCGGTATAGCCCACATAAGGGCAATATGAAGCCTAAAATACCACAACGGAGACCCCCGAAGTGTTGAACATCTTAAGCTGTACATCAAGCAAGGATAGGAAAGAATTCCACCTGAGAAGCTTAAAAAATGTGTCTCCTCAGATCCCAAACGTTTACTGAGTGTTGTTAAAAGGAAAGGCCATGTAACACGGTGGTGAACATGCCTTTTCCCAACTACTTTGGCACGTGTTGCAGTCATGAAATTCTAAGTTGATTATTATTTGCAAAAAAAAGCAAATATCTTGTCTTTGTAGTGCATTCAATTGAATATGGGTTGAAAACGATTTGCAAATCATTGTATTCTGTTTATATTTACATCTAACACAATTTCCCAACTCATATGGAAACGGGGTTTGTATACTATCTATGTATAGAGAAAATACTTCAGGCAGTGATGTAGTGGAGGGAATACAACCTGTTTGAGCCCACTGCAACAAGCCAGCTATTTCGACTACCACATTCACCCAGTGTTGTATAATTGCAACAATTATATAACAAGCTCTAAATGAAATTTGATGCATCTGTACCACAATAACTACATATGTACATGCTCTAGACATTGTAAAAACAACCAAAAAAAATATAAAAGACTGAATCCAGTGCAATGAAACTAATAGATGTTGTTCGAAGGAAACCTTGAAAGGTTGTGTGAGTTCATGACCAGAAAGCGTGACTTATAAACAAATGTACAATCCAATAGCCTTGTGAGACTGAACAATAGGACCCAATGACTATGTAAATGTTGTAAAAAAATAAAAAAATATATAACAGATTGTTTTTTAGGATGGTTAAAGGCAACGTTGTAATCTTACAACAAGGGGTCTTACAGGGTTAAGTAAGACAAATTACATCAAAGGTCACAATGGTATAAATAGGAGGCATTGCACTAACCATTCTTACCCAGATTGGTAGATTGCCACCAGAAGTAGCAAGATTTTAATTGTACACTACTAAAAACTACACTTTATCATCGTCACAGCAACAAGGCATGATGGGAAACGCTTGCTTCGCAGACTTGCCAACTCTTGCTAATTAATCCTGTTCAGCCGGCGATCTAAAGTGTGCTTTAAATTTTGGCCCCATGTGCGATTGACACACCTGCAGTAGAGCTTACTTTTATTGTGAAATTAAACCCGAAAGTAATGTATTGCTTTAATTATAAAATCTGCTTTTTTAACCCTCAAACAGGATATAGCTTACGTTTGCCATCACAATGGTTGTATTTTCGATAACATGGCATTGTTGTTACTGACTGTTGCCATCACTCTATGACCTTAGCAAATATCAGTATGGCCGAAATGTCTCTTACACTACAAGGTATGTTGTTAACAGGTTTAGTTAGTGCAGCTAACTTATCTTCGGACGCTAATTAACAGTAATATAGTGCTTTTAATTTGACTATTAAATAAACGATTCCTTGAGGTACAGAAGAATCGAGGAACTCAAATGATTTGAGGAATCGTTTCACCACGACCATATATAGAGGAAAATGAATTAGTCAATTTACTATTGGGATCTGAATAACACAACTTCCTGTGGGTCATGGGACTTGCGGAATAGTCCACATTTTTCAGAGAGGGGTAACGTGTTATGGCAGGGGTGTCAAACACATTTTCATCGTGGGCCACATCACACTTACAATTGCCCTCAAAGGGCCTCTTGTAGCTGCAGAACATAAAACTACATACATGTATACTTGCCTCATGATACTGTTTAATTATCCCTTTGTGTGATTATTATCATTGTTTACCAACAACCAATGAAAAACTTGCTTTGGAATCATAAGTCTAGGTGACAAGCAGATATTGAAGTTGACCTATTGCAGAATTTATTTCAAAAAGGGTTACGATGACCAAAAAAGAAGAAAAAAAGGAATAGCTTGTTGAATAAAATAATGTTTAGTTAAGAAGAACTACAGCTACATGCACTACATTTTTTCTGTCAAAATTGAAATACATTTAGCATAAAAGATTAAGTAACTTATTATTTCTAGGCTTTCGTGGGACACATAAAGGAATGTGGCAGGCCAAGATGTGGCCCCAGGGCCTTTAGTTTGACACATGTGGTTAGGGTAACATGACTGAATCGCTGTCTACTGACTATAGACAGCGATTTTAAACTTGACAAACAAGTCAATAGCGTTTTAAAATCGTGTTTTTATCATCTTTGTCTTTTAGCAAAGGTAAAATTGTTTTTATCTTTTAACCTTTTTGAACAAGTCGTGCATGCTTTTATTTCAAGTGGCCTGGACTACTGCAATGCACTTTATGCTGGCATTAGCCAAAAAGCTCTCTCCCGGTTGCAGTTAGTCCAGAACGCCGCAGCACGACTTTTAACAGGGGCCAGGAAACGCCAGCATATAACCCCAATTCTTGAGAGTTTGCACTGGCTCCCTGTTCATCTTAGAATTTATTTTAAAACCTTGATATTTGTTTTTAAAGCTTTACATGGACTGGCACCTCATTATATCTCAGACCTCATCCAAATTTACACTCCTGCGTGCACTCTGAGGTCCGAGAGCCAGCTCCAGCTCGTGGTGCCCAAGACCAGACTTAAAACCAGGGGAGACAGGGCCTTCTCTGTGGTCGACCCTAAGCTCTGGAACACTCTGCCCCTCCATGTTCAAACTGCTCCCACAGTGGAGTGTTTTAAGTCTCGTCTTAAGACCCACTTTTATTCTCTGGCTTTTAACATTGCGTGAGTTGTGTGGTCCTCTGTTGTCCTTTGTGTTTTTAAAATTTTGATTTCTATTTACTGTTTTAATTGGTTTTACTCTTTAAAATCGTTTGTTTTATATGTATTTATTTTTTGTTTTTATTCAGTCATTGGTTGAGCTAAGGATAATATTTGAATATTGTTTTTAATTTTGTTGTGCAGCACTTTGGAAACATTTTGTTGTTTAAATGTGCTATATAAATAAAGTGGATTGGATTGGATTGAAACCCCTGGGATGTGACTACAGTGCATGTATTTGTAGTCTGGAAGTTTAACACAAATATGCATAGTATATAAACATTTTAATGGATTAAGATGTATTTCCTGGTAAAGTTGGAGGCAGTTAACAAATGCTATGTTTACAGTGTTCAAGGTATTTGCAATTACTCTTTTACATTGTTTTCATTAGCTATTTCATCACATCACTGTGCAGGACACTTTGCCTAATAATTAATTTTACAGTTGATTTTATTATGCATTTAAACATGTTATTCAAATGGGCGCGATGGCACGGGTGGTTTCCTGTTGTCGACCCGTCACAGTTCAATACGGCAAATACATAGCAATCATGTCAGGTGTCATCCACATTGCTGATAATGCATAATAAGTGTCAGACTTGTTTTCTAGGAACAACATCTTTAGTAATTGTTTGATGCTGATCTGTGTCCAATGACAGACTAATGAACCCACCAGAGTCTGCATTCTTATTGGATAATCACTAATCAGTGAGTGCCTCATCGATATCCAATAATTGACTCAGCAACAACAGATTGCCTCACTATCTGTTTCCTTTAATTGATTCCCATGCAGAGCAATGGTGGAATAGGTGAATTAAATGAGTGCAATGTTTTTTAAGTGCTTAGTAAGTGTTTATACTCCATCAATAGCGGTTCTCTTGGCTTTATTTAAATGGGATTCAATGACTGTGGCGCAGTTGGGCATGAATTTGTTTTCTCATTACGGGGACAAATGTTCTTTTTTAAGCCGGCATTGTTGAACGAAACATGAATGGTGATTTCGCTGGTGGCTACTCATTCTGATGACAAAGCTCCCTTTCAGAAACATCCCAAATGCAGCTAAATGAATTCAAAGGTGGCTATTGAGTAATGTATTGAGAGGTTGAGAGGAGCGGCTACGTTAAACAGTCTTGCGGACATCTGCCGCGGTTGGTTTCAAAATGCTGACTATAAGTGGCAGGGGAGGTATCCCAAATTAAATCTCTCATTAGCTTTTCTTTGTACAGGTGGCCGTAATGTGTCAAGAGCCCGGGTTTTAGACAATGTCCGCCTCTTACTGGGTCTAATGCGCCACAGAAGAAGCGCCCACCCTCCTTTTACTGCCACTACTTTACACAGACGACAGAGTCACAATGAAGCATCTGGTGGCCTTTTCCTGTGTCGAAGGCTTTTGCACGGCCATTGTGTTTGTCGCCATGAATGTCTGAGGGAGAAGCCCCTCTACATCTGTGATTTCACCGAGGGGTTAACGTACTGAGTACAGGTCTGTGCTGAAAGTGTGTGGTGTTAAATGTTAAGATAGTGCCTCGCTGTGTTGAGGCTAAGTTTGGTTGACTTGTGTATCTTTGTGCGAGGGTGTCTGCGTGTGAGTGTGTGCGTGAAACCCCCCGGTTGCGGGAGGTCGGCCGGGGTCAAAGTGATGAATTTTTATAGGCCTGTTCCCTGTGTTTCAGCCCTGTCTCTTTCTCTGCGCGCTGCACTGCTTCTCAAAGACATCCATGCTGGGCAATTTGTCCTGCGGGGCCCTGCAGAATGGGCCAGCAGAGAAGTTAAATACCAGGGGGGAACACACACACACACACACACACACACACACACACACACACAAAACATACACATACATTGACTTTCTCTCTCACACACTCACAAACCCCTCCGTCCTGTTGTCTTGGATGATTTGTGGCCTGTCCATTATCTATTCCGAGGGGACAAATGCTTTAGGCCGGTTTCTGAAGGTAAAACCCGAATGGCAGCCCTCAATGCGAGCCATTGTTTTTAGAGAAGTTTCCCAGATGTTATAATGCACAAGATAAATAGGGATTATCACTAACTCACATGCCCTTTTACGACTCCCCGAGCTCGTTTTTGACGAGGGCGTGGCGGGTTAGAGGACCTCCTGCGGCGCACACATTGCCAACAAAACTTGCCGGAGGAGTTGAGAGTTGCCGTGGCGCTTGCCGGTCAGGCTGACACCGGGTAGCCTTACCAGGGTCAACAGTTGACCAGCGGGTCAGGCACAGGCTAACTTTACTGTTGATAATGTGTCCACTCTCACCTCACCGTTTGAATCACAATCCTGTTGTGTTTGTCAGTGATTAATCTCTGTTTGGAAGCATTAAATTAGCCTGCCACCGGGGGAGAAGAGTGGATGACTCTGGCTTGTGTCCAGTCACGTTGGGTGGGGAGAGTTGCGGCTGATTTACCGGCGTTTCTGTGTAATAGCTAGCTGTAAAGCAGAAGGCCAAATTTGTTGTTGCCCACTTTGAATACCCGACCCCTCTTAGCTCACTCGGGCAGACACGGCAATCACGCATGCAGGATTGTTATGATGAATGACAGCAAATAGTGGAAAAGTGATCAGAGTGCTAAGCAATTCACGTTGAACCTGCCAGCCTCGCTGGCACACCTTGACTTAGCTGGCAGCCGCCGTGTGTGGCAGCTAGAAAATGATGGCGCATTGTGACAATGCCACTGCCCTCGCTGACTTACAGGGGAGCCTCTGTTCCCACCTTTGCTAATGAACAATGAATAGTTAGCTCAATGTCTCTCTTTTGCTTAACAGTCTGGTGGTGCATATTTTTCTAGCTAATTGAGCTCTAAATACTGTTTGAATCTGTTTTAATTAATGTAATGCGTTTTAGGGCTGGGCGATATAGCCTTTTTTTAATATCGCAATACACAATATATATCTCGATATTTTGCCTTAGCCTTGAATTAACACTTGATGCATATATTCACAGCAGTATGATGATTCTATGTGTCTACATTAAAACATTCTTCTTCATACTGCATTAATATATGCTCGTTTTAAACTTTCATGCAGAGAAGGAAAGCACAACAAAAAAAATCACTTTTTTTTTCATACGGTGTTGATCTGGAAATGTTTGCCTCAGCATTTTGATGGTGTGGACGTGTGGCACCGAACAGAGATGTTGACTGCGGAGTAAGCACTCTTCATTCTCTAGCTCGTGTGTGTGTGACAATCATTGGTACTTAAACTTTAACAGGTGACTTTTCAAATGATGCTACATATTAGCAGTAATGCTACTTTTTATAGCAACGTTTTCGCCCCACACTTTACAAATCACGGTTGTCTGTTCGACATATTCCCACTTGAAGCCAAACCACCGCCAGACGATGGACCCCCTGCTGTTTTTTGGGGGAATTAATTATTCCTTCATTTGTTACCAGATTCGCGCCTTCTTTCGCTCGTATTACCGCTAGCATCACAGCTAACGTTAGCCATGCTGCTACCTCTCTGCTCGGGGAGGGCGTATACGTATGTGACGTATGACGTGACAGTATGTGACGTGTGTAAGAAGGTGCACTTGCTGTCTGTGAGAAGGAGAGACCGGAAAGAGCGAGGAGAGCCTGTAGTGTAATGCCCGCAGCTAGAAGCAACTGCGTGAGAACGCATACTCGAATATCACGATATAGTCATTTTCTATATCGCACAGAGACCAACCCGCGATATATCGCGCATATCGATATATCGCCCAACCCTAATGTGTTTGATGATAACATTGTTAACAGTGAGCAGTGCATCTTTTTATTGTACACTTCTGAGTCTCATTTGCAACTATTATAATGTAGACTTTGCATGCAGTTGCAATTAGATGGCAGTAGCATAGACCAGTGTTTTTCAACCTTTTCTGAGCCAAGGCACATTTTTTTCATTTCAAAAAATCCCGAGGCACTCCACCACCAGAAAACATTAAAAAATGAATGTCAGCAGGCGATATTGACAGTAAAAAGTCGTTCTCGCAATTGTTGGTTATGAATTCAAACCATAACCAACCATGCATCACTATAGCTCTTGTCTCAAAGTAGGTGCACTGTCATGACCTGTCACATCACGCCGTGACTTATTTTGAGTTTTTTGGTGTTTTCCTGTGTGTTGTGTTTTAGTTCTTGTCTTGCGCTCCTATTTTGGTGTTGATTGTCATGTCATGTACGGATGTACTTTGTGGACGCCGTCTGCTCCGCATGCTGTAAGTCTTTGCTGTCGTCCAGAATTCTGTTTTTGTTTACTTTGCAGCGAGTTCAGTTTTAGCTTCGTTTTGCATAGCCATCCCTAAACTTCAATGCCTTTTCTTAGCGGCACTCGCCTTTTGTTTATTTTTGGTTCAAGCGTTAGACACCTTTTTACCTGCAAACCATCGTCGTTGTTCCCGACAACTACAAAGCAATTAGCTACCTGCTGCCACCTACTAATATGGAAGAGTATTACACGGTTATTCTGTCGAGCTCTAGACAGCACACACACCCAACAACGGCACATTTGCGGATTATATTTACTGGTTTGCAAAAAATATTTTTAACCCAATTAGGTGAAATTACATAATTTCCTACGGCACACCAAACAATATCTCACGGTACACTAGTGTGCCGCAGCACAGTTGTTGAAAAACACTGGCATAGACTACGGTGTATTGCCTAGTAAGGAAGCAGTCTTTGCCATTAAGTTAAATCTTGTTTTTTCTTGCAACCTAAAAAGTGTTTATACTGTAAGTATTGTGCTTATTACACACCATCGCCATGTAAAACCACTAATGCTAATCAGTAGTATGTATTTATATGGGAAATCCAATGTAAATTAACATTTTGAAAAGTGGAGCCTTACAGTTTGTTCAAGTGTTTTCTTTCAGGCACACTTGCTTTGTTGGCATTGAAAATTCCAATCTTACCTACAGGCAGTCTGACTAAGTTTGTTCTGAGTGCTAATTGAGTGCTTGTTTGCTCGCCAAGTGTTTGAGTGGACGTGACGTTACATGCAACAAAGGTATCGAAATAGGGCACTGTTTGTTTTTACATGAATGGATACCCAGTAGTACTGACGGAATTTGATCGGTACCTACAAAAGTACCGAATTTGGTATCCATCCCTAGTGAGAAATGTAAGTCACTTCACATTTACTAAAAAGATTACACTTTGTTATTGCAATTTGTGGTCCAGATTGGGGGTGGGCGATAGGGCCTAAAAACTGTTATGCATATATATGGCAGCCTCCTGTGATAACTATATATTTCACAATATATTATTTGGCATATGAATGATAATAGAACAATTTGAAAATAGGATACAAATGCTCCTAATTGCAAATCATTTTCTGATGTCTAAATATTTCAGCAGGTGGAGTTTATGGTGTTGTCTTGCAAAACACAAATGTCCACTGCAGAAGACGCTGGTTCTCAGGAGGATATTCAATTGTTTGACCACTTTGAATCCATACAAACATACGAGTGACTTTTGATACAATTCAATCTTAACAATATTGCAATCAAAAAGCATTATGTCCATTGGGGACAATTCAAAAAGCACCTACAACATGTGCAATAAAATGGTCTTTTTGTCAAATATGCTGTCTTCACAGGATTTTTGGTCAGATTGCCTAAACATGGACAAGATGGCCACCTCTTTTAATACAATAATGTGTCTGTGTTGTGCATGAGTTTCTCAGTGTTTAAGTTCCACACAGTGGATCACCTCCATCTGGTGAAGGACCAAAGACAGAAGGCTTGGGTGTGTGTGTGGGTCTTTGGTCTTTTGAAGTGGGCCAGATTGCTTTAACCTCTCTACTAAAAGGACCAGCTGGAATAGAGAGCTCCTTTAAACAGCCGCTTCCAACTGCGACAGTCATGAGATTATCCTCCATTGATGCATAAAGCCAGCGCTTTCCTCTGCGACCTCTCATCTCAGCCCCCAGCTTCTGGCCCTCCACAAACACTCATTGTTGACCTGTGACACATAATGCAGCAATGCAATGCCGAGTCACTTTGCAGGATCGGTTAAAATGCCCCAATGAGCGAAGAAATCTTACCTGTTACTGGTAATATCACTTCTGGAGATCAATGGAAGTGCCTCTACATCTAATATGCGTTGTAGAGCCAATGATCAGTTTTAAAATGTGGGGGAGTCGGTGCACTGATTTGGCCTTACATAACAGCCTTGTCTTGGTCTTTGGGGAGCTACATCGTGATGGAAAAACGGGACACTGGGGTGAGTGAGGCCTGAGCCTTCACGTAGTGTTACAGGAGGGGGAGCTGTGAACCATCCTTTCCATCCACTGAACCATCAGCTGCCACCATTCACTTTAATGATCGCATGTCGGCATGCCTTAATTCTGCCAAAAGATAAGTAAAAAGCTATAGATCCTCCTCAGAGACCACGTCCTCTGCAGTGGACATTTCTGCTTTGCATAACAAGGCTATTTTTTTTCCAAAATGTGTAACTCTGACAAAAAAAATCAGACAAAAAAGAAATGAAGAGTTCAAGCGAAAAAACTAACCCATACTCATTTTTCTTTTTAATGTATTTTTTTCTGAAGCTTTTCAATGATGTGGGTTGATTGATTGATTGAGACTTGTATTAGTAGATTGCACAGTACAGTACATATTCCGTACAATTGACCACTAAATGGTAACACCCGAATAAGTTTTTCAACTTGTTTAAGTCGGGGTCCACGTTAATCAATTCATGATTGCAGTTGAATTGTTTCGAAAACCAAAAGGATAGTCCCAATTTGAAAAATTCCAAATTTATTACAAAAAGGAAATTTTGATATACAAATTTTTTTACAAAATTTGTGCAGTAAAAACAGATAACTCCAACTTTTTCAAAAACAGACTAATCCTAAATGGTGCAAGCCTGTTCCTAAAAAAATAGTAAAAACAGATCAATATTTTCAAGAAATGCTCATTTCATCACAATAATGAATTAATTTGTTTGGGTGATCTATTGTAGGAACACTGTATGGCAGCTTGTTTTACCCTATGAATGGTCGAACACAGCAGATTAAACACATGATTCAGTTGGCCATTCGAGCGAGTAGTGACCACACACGTATCACGTACATTTTGTTCACAGGCAATAGACACGAAGCGAGCGAACACAGGCGCTGCCATGTTGGATGACGCCATCAAATTCCGATGCACTGATTGGTCTGATGAATGTGTCTGTTTGTGCCAGAAAGAGAGCAGGGCACATGTTGGATTTAGAACTAAAACAGAATACTCAACAGTGAAATGCGAAAGATAAGGCGTTTTTTTCGTAAAAAAATATTTTACCTCCTTGTAGAGAAAAGTGTAAACTATTTTTGTGGTACTCATAGCTTAATATATTCAACTATTTTCTCTGAAGCATATCAAAGCTCAATATATTGCAATGGCGTTTACCTTTTTTTGCGCCTTACCTCTTCAATTGTCTACTGCAGAGAATGGTAGATTTTAGGACATACACTTTTTCATATCTCAAATACTGTGTTCATTGAGTTGTTTTATTTGAACTGACCCTTTCTTACTGGATTATCACAAATAAATAGATAAAAGTGATTTGGATGAAGGGTTAAGCATTTTCTTGTATTTGGTGAATTAGTCCAAATGGAGACACACTCACTCAAATCCCCTATGAGGTAGTAATGGTTAAATGATGCCTACCATGAATTGATTTACGTGGACCCCGACTTAAACAAGTACAAACCCCGTTTCCATATGAGTTGGGAAATTGTGTTAGATGTAAATATAAACGGAATACAATGATTTGCAAATCCTTTTCAACCCATATTCAATTGAATGCACTACAAAGACAAGATATTTGATGTTCAAACTCATAAACTTTTTTTTTTTTTTGGCAATAATAATTAACTTAGAATTTCATGGCTGCAACACGTGCCAAAGTAGTTGGGAAAGGGCATGTTCACCACTGTGTTACATGGCCTTTCCTTTTAACAACACTCAGTAAACGTTTGGGAACTGAGGAGACACATTTTGTAAGCTTCTCAGGTGGAATTCTTTCCCATTCTTGCTTGATGTACAGCTTAAGTTGTTCAACAGTCCGGGGGTCTCCGTTGTGGTATTTTAGGCTTCATAATGCGCCACACATTTTCAATGGGAGACAGGTCTGGACTACAGGCAGGCCAGTCTAGTACCCGCACTCTTTTACTATGAATCCACGTTGATGTAACACGTGGCTTGGCATTGTCTTGCTGAAATAAGCAGGGGCGTCCATGGAAACGTTGCTTCGATGGCAACATATGTTGCTCCAAAACCTGTATGTACCTTTCAGCATTAATGGCACCTTCACAGTGTCAGGACTTGATCTTGGGAGTTTGCTTTTCCGGGATGCAGCGGAAAGTTGGCACGGGCGAGACGGGAACCAAGGTACATGATTTATTTATTAAAAAAAGATCAAACAAAAAGCGCGCACAATGGCGGAGAATAAGCTATGAAACCAAAAGACTATAGCAAAAAAGTACAAATGAAAAGCACGCACAGTGGCGGAAACTATGAACATTTAAACAAAACATTAACTGTGGCTTGAGAAACAAAAACTTACTTGGCATGGAACCGGCATGAAAAAGGAGCAGCAAGGATCATAAGGGTATGCAGAAGCATATATGGGGTGCGGGGTCGTCAGGCCGAACAACAGAAAATGAATTAACTTAAATACTTATGGACATGATTAACAACAGGTGCGTGACTCAAAACAGGTGCGTGACATGACAGGTGAAACTAATGGGTAACTATGGTGACAAAACAAAACTGCACAAAAAGTCCAAAAATAAAGCCTGATCACACAGACATGACAGAGCCCCTCCCTTAAGGACAGATACCAGATGTCCAAAAAAAAACCAAAGATCAATAGTCATGGGAGGGCGGGAGGGGGACATGGCGGTGGGTCGCCAGCCCAAGTGGCCCCGAATCCACCGAGGCAAAGTCAAGTGGCGGCGGCGAGTGGAACGCCGCTGCAGCAGGCGAGGCGGGCGCCCAGGGATTGGCCACATTCGTGGCCGACTGGGAGGTGGGCGCACTTGGCGTGGCGGACGACCAGGTAGCGGCCATATCCGTGGCCGACGAGGAGACAGGCGCGTCGTCAACTTGGCAGGCGTGGCAGCTCGGCGTGGCAAGTCAGGCGGCGAAGCTCGGCGTGGCGCGTCCGGCGGCGAAGCTCGGCGTGGGTCTTGGTCTTGGTCTAGGCGTGGGTCTTGGTCTTGGTGTGGGTCTTGGCATGGCCGGTCTTGGTCTTGGCATGGCGGGTCTTGGTCTTGGCATGGCGGGTCTTGGTCTTGGCATGGCGGGTCTTGGTCTTGGCATGGCGGGTCTTGGTCTTGGCATGGCGAGTCTTGGTCTTGGCATGGCGAGTCTTGGTCTTGGCATGGCGAGTCTTGGTCTTGGCATGGCGAGTCTTGGTCTTGGCATGGCGAGTCTTGGTCTTGGCATGGCGAGTCTTGGTCTTGGCATGGCGAGTCTTGGTCTTGGCATGGCGAGTCTTGGTCTTGGCATGGCGTGTCTTGGTCTTGGCCTTGGCATGGCGTGTCTTGGTCTTGGTTTGGCGGGTCTTGGTCTTGGTCTTGGTTTGGCGTGTCTTGGTCTTGGTCTTGGCTTGGCGTGTCTTGGTCTTGGCATGGCGTGTCTTGGTCTTGGCATGGCGTGTCTTGGTCTTGGCATGGCGTGTCTTGGTCTTGGCATGGCGTGTCTTGGTCTTGGCATGGCGTGTCTTGGTCTTGGCATGGCGTGTCTTGGTCTTGACGTCGAGCTGGTACCGGAGTTTGGCGTCGTGGAGCTGGTACCAGAGCTTGGCGTCGTGGAGCTGGTTCCGGAGCTTGGCGTCGTGGAGCTGGTACCGGAGCTTGGCGTCGTGGAGCTGGTACCGGAGCTTGGCGTCGTGGAGCTCGTACCGGAGCTTGGCGTCGTGGAGCTGGTACCGGAGCTTGGCGTCGTGGAGCTGGTACCGGAGCTTGGCGTCGTGGAACTGGTACCGGAGCTTGGCGTCGTGGAGCTGGTACCGGAGCTTGGCGAGGAACTTGGCGTGGTGGAGCTGGTGCTAGCCTTGGTGCGGCGACAGGTGCTAGCCTTGGTGCAGGTGGAGGTGGCCTAGCTGGGGGTTGCGGCTTGGCAGGTCGGAAGACTGGTGAGGGCGGTCGTGCTGGAGGCTGTGGCTTGACGGGTCGATAGACTGGTGGTGGCGGCCGTGAGGGAGGCTGTGGCTTGGCATGGTGATGCCGAGCCACCCCACCAACACAGCTCCCGACCCCAGCCCCCCCCCTCAAGGGGCGGATACCAGACGCGCTCCCTGCGGTCTGGAACTCTCTGTAGGGGTGGGCGGAGGAGGGCAGAAACTTCCCCATTAAATTGTCCAAATTGTCTTTCTTGGGCCTGGGATTGAGTGGGTGAAAAAAAATTGTTTTGTGTCTTGGGTGTGGCTTGAGTCCTGGGGAGCGGGGAATCAAAAGAAAAAGAATTCAGGAAAAAAAAATCATGGTTTTTGACGTCATCCGGGCTGGCTGCTGCTTGCTTCCGCCCGGAGAGGGAGGGGCTTGTGGGAGCGGCGTGTCCTGCTGGCTCGCGGAAGTTCTACCTGACGTCCTTCGTCTGGAGCGGCGCTTCCGCGGCTGAGGTGACGCTGTGTCGTCCTGGGACCAAATGAAGTTTCTGTACTCCACGGAGGAGTAGCGCAGAGTTTCATCCTCCATCGCGCACAGGACCGCCCAAGAAGCCTCGTCCAAAATGTCCAACTCGGCCAACTTAGGTGCGGAAAAGCGGGTCTGCTGACGACCTACTGTCAGGACTTGATCTTGGGAGTTTGCTTTTCCGGGATGCAGCGGAAAGTTGGCACGGGCGAGACGGGAACCAAGGTACATGATTTATTTATTAAAAAAAGATCAAACAAAAAGCGCGCACAATGGCGGAGAATAAGCTATGAAACCAAAAGACTATAGCAAAAAAGTACAAATGAAAAGCACGCACAGTGGCGGAAACTATGAACAATTAAACAAAACATTAACTGTGGCTTGAGAAACAAAAACTTACTTGGCATGGAACCGGCATGAAAAAGGAGCAGCAAGGATCATAAGGGTGTGCAGAAGCATATATGGGGTGCGGGGTCGTCAGGCCGAACAACAGAAAATGAATTAACTTAAATACTTATGGACATGATTAACAACAGGTGCGTGACTCAAAACAGGTGCGTGACATGACAGGTGAAACTAATGGGTAACTATGGTGACAAAACAAAACTGCACAAAAAGTCCAAAAATAAAGCCTGATCACACAGACATGACACACAGATGTGTAAGTTGCACTAATACACC